>NC_092695.1:28870845-29170845 GCF_964275005.1 Diadema setosum
TGAGTGACATCCAAAGTAAACATTCTGTACAGTTATAGCTAAGAACTACCCTGCATTATTAATGTTTATAAGGAGAAATGCAACTATATTTTGAGATTGACAAGGCTGACAAGTGTAGAAGTCATAATGATATATTTCATTTTCATAGGACAAAGTATTTCACAACTGAATGGGTAATTAGATCAATGTAGCTATATAAGTGGAAAAGAGAATATATCCCATAACACCCGTAATGATAATTATTTTCGGAGTGATGATACAAATGCATGAAAGTGTTTATGCAACTTCAATGTTATTATGTCCGGTTTGGATAATACGTGTAGTTCAACCCTTATGTTTAGTACAGATGACCTTTATTTTAATATTTAATCCTTATGGTTGATTTGAATGGTTTTGGCTAATTATAGAATATTGGTTGTTAGTCAGTATAAACTTATTTGATTGATAAGTGTACGTAATAATTATTAGGTTAAGAAGTCAGGCAAATTGTTCATAAACACGTTGTATGTATTAGACCTTTTATTTAGTGCATTTGTATATGTTGTATATGCACCTCCTTTCAAGGTACCTCCTTTCAAGGGTTTTCTTCATGGATTCATCTCCTCGATAGTCTACACGCGAGACATCAGCGACAGTAACGCGCAATTTGGATCTTCTTTGGATGTGACACCCCCCCCCTGATTTTGTTTAATGTTTGGTGAAGGACGCTCTGCTGTTAATCCAAAGTAGCAGTTATTTCCCCACGAAACAACGCCGTTAATAGTTCTCTGATGATAGCAGTTGGAGGATATTTATCGATGCCTTTCTTATTGAACCCCATGTGAATTATGTGTCAAAGATATTGTTGCTCCTGCCAATAGTAATCTGTGATTAAAAGGAGGAATATCCACACTTATAAACATAACCGTTGAATTGTACATTGTATTTATTTACATTGTGCCAAGAGAGCGAACCTGGTGTTACATATATATGTATATATATATATATATATATATATATATATATATGTATGTATACATGCATTTTCAAAGCCCACCACGCATCCTTTGCAGCACACAACCTTTCTAGATTAAATCAAGTAGATTATTCGGATATCCCATCTTTGTTTCAAAATTATAAACCGGGACGCATTAATCATCCTTACAATTTGATGTGTAATGAGCTAGTAGAAAATACCACATGAATAAAAAGACGGAGAAAACATTATGTAGAGAACACCGTTGAAATGACTTGTAAGTATCTAATATTTCAAAAGGAAAATAGTTCATATTGTGATAGATTTGTGTGTCATACATTGTTTTGTTATAGTAGAATTAATGTCTGTGTGCCGATATCAATTTTTGTTTTAACTGACGGATTATGGAACGACAATTTTGACACACTTAGAGAAATTAAGATACATGTATAACCATACATAACCATAACCATAACCATAATCATAATCATAATCATAATCATAATCATAATCATAATCATAATCATAATCATAATCATAATCATAATCATAATCACAATCTCCTTCCCTCGGTGAAGGAGCCCCGGGGAGCCCTGGGGAGGCCCGTTCGGTGATGTTCGGTGACTTCTATTCCCTTCATATATCATATTATCATATCATCCATCAATGTTGACAACGAAGACAGATTATACCTTGAGACATGTGTGTTACGTCCGTCAGTACCAGATAAAAGATTAAACGCAGCCGCTGAAGAGGAGAAAGAGCAGTATCGAAATCAGAAAAAGAGAAGCAGAAACAAAGAAAACAAAAATGAACGAAAGACAACAACAACAACAACAACAATAAAAGAAATTCGTTCAATATCTTATCCTGCATGTCACGTTCCCCCAAGTCCTGAGAATAATGTCTTCGGCGCATGCGCAGTTTATAGTTTGAGCAAATACGTGATACTGTATTTTTTGTTTTGTTTTGGAGTTTGCCGTGAAGACATACTACAATTTATCGTGATTGTCGTCCTTGATCACTACAATTATGTATTACAATTATCAATGTATATGATGGACATAAAATGTGTGCCAATACTTTTTGTCAACCTAGCATGTACACGGAAATAAGATTCCTGAACATTTGCAATGCTGCCAAGCGATCACAGTACTAATAGAAAAAAATGTATAGAGGGGACATCCAAAGATCGTAAAAGTGTCGAGAAACACAGCAACAAAATGGTAGTACTGATTCCCTGCATTTGTTTTTTTTTTTCATAAGTCTTCTTCAGCCAAGCCACTGTAATGTAAGCGAGAGAGGGATTTCTTCTCTGTTTATTAAAACTATAAAACGACATGCTACCTGGATACAAGTCAATGCTGCTTTCTAAGCTTACGGGGCCCCAAGATTCATTTTTTTTTTCTTATTCAGTAGCCAAGTGATGAATAGCGTGAGCTTGACCGCACAGAACGCGCCAAAACAATAGCGCACTTCCCGCGTGCTTGACCGTCTACTCTACTACGAAAATGTTTATAGAAGCTGAATGGCAGCATATAGGTCGGAAAAGTGTGTCATTCAGAGAACTTAACTTTCGGCAAGTAATGCGAGTCGTCGATCTTGGCAGGTCGAACGAGCCGCAAGATTTACTGTGAGCCCGCGCAGTCCCGACGGGTTAGTAGCGGCGAGAAGACACAGCGGCACCGTTGTCATGGCGAGTTGTACCGAGCGGCCCGCCTCCATCGCAAGTTGGCAAGAAAGAGGTTTTTCACCAAACTTTTTTCCATCCCCTTTTTGGCGGTGTGGAAGATTTATGCTTTATAAGTGCCCGGTTTACTCTAAGATGGGCAATTAAGGGTTTCGTTGTGGCTTGGTGTTATTGTTTGTGGCCAAGGTTATGGCAAGGGAAGAACCAAGGTTCAACGGCGACGCTTAGGTCAAACGGGTCGGGCAGGTGTGGGGGATGCAGTGAAGTTTCGGTTACAAGAATTTTCTAAAAGCGGAGTCAAGTCTACCCCTGCTGATGCTTTATACGATTCCAATAAATTATTTTATTTCATTTTATTGCGTTCTCAAGCATCACCGATTTCTTGTCGGATTCTTGACGTATGATTCATCCGGCTTCATTGTGCTTAATTATTCCATATTGCTATGGTAATTTACGGGTCGGCATGATGGGTTTGGCTGTCGCGATGCTCGGGTTGGTTGTTCTATCGTAGGACACGGAGAAGCCCTTGTAGGTCGCAATCCTCACGTTTCAGAAGGCATAATAACCTTGTGGATGACGAAACGCAGACGATCATACTTCTCTTTTTTCTTTACCATATCCTTTTCTACTTGTGTTACCCATCTAACGTATCATGTGAAGTTCCATGTAGCTACTTTATGATACTACATCACAAAGTTTATCTCTCGCACCATTTGTATAAAATGTGGCACTGCTAGAAATGACATAGACTGGTTCATGTTGATTCATCCACGTCATATTTCACTTAGCTTTCCAATTGTTTGTGCGTTGTCTTGTTCACATTTTATGAGCCCGTTTCGGTTTTCTTCCTTCTTTCTTTCTGCCAGCTCTGTAAATCTTTGTTGGTGTCCTTAGCGCAAAATGAATTAGCTACAGTGTTTTGAAGGCTCAGTTTTCAAAGCTTAATGAAAGTGATGAGTAAGTTGATATGCTTTACTTCGTCATACCCTGAAAGTTTGATCAACTTGCCAGCACATGGTGGCTATGTTAGGAACAATCAAACTGCACATGCGTCGGAATTGATCACTTCTACCTACACCTCTGCGACAGACAAAACGCGCGTTCGACATCACTTCACGCCGTCAGATCAGTGATAAACGTTGGTGATGGAGCAAGACGCATTCTATTCCAAAGATTATTTATCCTTACTCAAGCTTGATTTGTTTTGTTTTGTTCATTATTTGGAAGATTCTTAATTCAACGCACAAATTTCAGACTCATCTCATTGCCTCATTATCGGCAAAGAGAAATAAAAACAATAAAGACCATTTTGATAGTTGTTTCGTCTTATATCAAGAAGGGATGATAAAAATTACTCCGAATAAAAGAATAAACGAAATACATATGCCTTTGATTCATAGATACTAAATATTTTGTCCTTCCCCTTCTCTCGGTTTCTTTAAACTTCTTTTAACCCTCCTCTCCCTGAACCCGAGAGAAGGGGTATAGGGTGCTATGAGTGGGGAGTACGGGAGCTAAAGCGAAGGTACAATTGCTTCTACTTATAATGGACTGCTTATAGGAGGAACAGTATTCATTACAATCACTGATATTACTTTGAGACACATCTATCCCACAGCGGCACCCGTCATTGTTACGTATCCATTCAATAATTTCATTATCGATAAGAAGTCAGTAAAATACAGACACGATCCTTAAAACAGACAGTAATTTGTACGTGTCGCACATAATTGCCTACTTTACTCAATGACATTGTATGCGATAAATGTGTACATCTATCATCATGTACATGACAAGTTTATACCCTTTTCTTTTTAGAAACAGGAGATGAACATGAGATTAAGTAGAGGTAAATGGAAAATGTTAATATCATTATCTCAAAAAATAATTCCAAGAGGCTCACATTCTTGTGTCTGTGAAGGCAGCGTGCCTGCGTTCGGATATTTATCGTCCTCTAAAATGCTTTGTCCTGTTTTACGAGATAAAAATGACAATAAAATAAGACCCTTATACCTTGTACATCTTGTCCACCATCTGTTATTTCCTTATTCATCTAGAACCTGAATGTTTTTCAAGAACACATCCGTGCTATACAAACGGAGAATCGACCCGCACATCTACGTTTTGGGCCATAAAATCCCGCTCCTTTTGTTTTTTTACAGTCGTTATTATAATGACACAATACGAGTACCATTTTATGAGAAACATATTGATGAAGATTTGAATGTTAACAATGCGATAGTAAAGGTGACCTTTCCACGCACTTTTTCAAAGTAAGCAAGAAAGAAATAGCCTCTATTGTCAGTGTTAATCCCTTTGTATCACTACAAGGTCTGTATGAACGATATCTGACTTTCTTGATCGCATCTCGCAGCCGCTAAATACCATAAAACATGCTTTTAATCCATAATTCAGCAACTACAACCCTTCCTCTCTAAACATTATGATTGCTAAGTTACTGGAACATTCTGAAATATCTAAAGAGCAGAATACAAATCTCTCTTCGTCAAATTTAATTTCGTTTTTTTTTTCTTTATGAACAATTGTATCTTGATCAATTGGAAATTTGTGTGCGCGTGATAGTTACCATAACCTCATCAAATTTGAGATTTTGCTGCTATCGATAAAACAGTTATATGAAAGCATGTAGCACTTCGTTTAGTTTATTTTACGATGTGAAACCGCCCCGTATCTCCCCCACGACCACTGATGTATAAGTTCATAAGACCTTTTACGCATTGCAGTACCCAAAATGCAATGGCTTATATAGAGTGGTAACTAAGCATGACCCGGAGCATTTTCGCTTCGGCAGCTTCGCTCTGTCACATGGATATTAATGAAGTCGATGTTCGAGAGTCAATGTTTATGTTTGCTGCGTGGATGTGACGCTCCGGACCACCGAGCTAGAAGTGCGCAGTATTGACCGTGGCGCAAAGGCAACTCTTTACGAGGCACTACGAAAAAAAAAGAAAAAGAAAGAAAGAAAGGAAAAGGAATCCAGTAAATTTTTTGTTATGACGAGGTTTGTTTCGATCCATTCAGCTGTCACTGTTTGATACCTCTCGAGTTGAATTGATGTCGTATGATAGGTTGGAGAAAGGAGAAAGGGGACATACTCCCCTGCCTGCTGTGCAAATCACACAAGACTATAATAACCGACCTTGTTGTTAACTTCCATCTCGTTGTCTTTGAGGAAGAATCTCCACTCTCATGGTTCTCTCCTGCAAGAAGACGAGGGTCGTTTTCATCCATTCCTATTCTCCATTAGAACTAATAAATTTCAGACACGAGCAAACTCGTCTAAGACAGGTATATATCTTATAATGTGCCACAATTTGCTGTGCCGAAATAAGAGGATTTAGCCCTCTGTGGATTACTGTTGTCACATACCATTACCATAGTTTGCTCTGTGGTATTCAGTGGTAACGACGAAGTTAAATTAAACTCACTGTGCAGTGACGAAAGTCACTCACAGCATATATTGAGCGCAATGGAAAGAATATTATGAATTCAAAACCAACCATGCATGTAAGAAAACAAGAGTCCGAGATTTAACGGTGCTTTAATTGGATTATGTAACAAATAAACTAGTGCAATCTAATACAATAGAATGAGTAAGGAAACAAAAACAAAAACAAACTAAGTATCCTCCTTAAACGTTGAAATCGAATAGTTTGCAGCATATAGTGGATGATTGGAAATTGTAACGACAATGATAACAATGATGATGATAATGATAATGAGAACAATAATAATAATGATAATAATGATAATAATAATAACAATAATTATAATGATAATGATAATAATAATAATAATTATAATAATAATAATAATAATAATAAGAATTATAATAATGGCGATGAAGATAGCGTACGAAATTATAATAATAGAAAAAAAAGACAACAATTAACATCTTCAACTTTGCATTCAGAAAGGGTCGGTCTCGATTCTCTTTTATGTTTAAATCTCCAGAAAGCTGAATCTAAATACTCCATTACATTAAAAAATAGATATATCTTTCAATGTAATCTTTCCTATAGGAATTATGAAGCAAGCTAGTTACCAATTATTCGCCATCATCTTCAACGAGTCTTTGCTTGATGTAAGTAACAAATTGACTCGAAGGGATAAAGCAAGCTTTCCTTTTATTTCAGACGTCAATGTCTATTTAATTATGTCGTTACTGTTCTTTCACTCCTAGTAAACTATCATTACTATAAACTTAGTTTCTGAATCAGGCAGGCTTTCGCAATCGGGTGTAGCTTTAAAGTACAGAAATCATCGTTGGGAGAGTGTCGGGAAATTGTTTACGGTACATAGCTGTTGTCCCTAAAAGTTTCTAAACGAAATTTCAGTGTAAGCCTGGGATGTTTATATAGAATTGATTTTTGCAAACATAGAATGTTTGCTTCCGAAAACATTCCATCATGACAGTAATGAAAAACAAGAGGTAGCGCCTTATGAAATTACCATGATAAAAACCACACCAATAGCGCAGTGTTTCATTAACCAACACACAATTAATCCTAATACAGGATTGACTCCTTGCCTATAAATATGGGTCTACTTGATTGTGGGTGCCTTGATATTTTATTCGAGAGATAGAAAATATAAAAAGAAAGAGTGTTCGTGTAACAAAACTGTAGGTAAAGCGATGTTTTCAAGCCCTGAAACATGATCATATAAAATTTTATTAATCAGTCGACAGATAGTTGTCTAAGTCATGAAAATTAAGTGTAATGTAAAGTTTATATACTGGTAATACAAATTGAGAGAGAAAGAGAGGAAGAAGGGAAAGAGAGGGAGAGAGAGAGGGGGGGGGGAGGGAGAGAACGGGATTGATGATGATATTGTAAGAGTAATTCGTCACAGTATTCATGAAAGTTAGGAGCTCCTTCACGAAGACAAAAACACGATTGACCTTCTGGAAAGCGGCGGGGAAAATACAACCATCACTTCACACCTCATTCGAGTCCCATTCAGCCCAGCGCCCAACTTCCAGAGCCTATCATCAATCGAGGTGCTGCCAGTCTTACGGCCAGAAGAAGTGAAACTTTATCAATGTTAAGAAAATAGAAAGTAAAGAAGGAAAATTTTTCTTCCTCTTACTTCCAGGGGATTATAAATCGCGGCTAGGTAGGTGGTGATACGCTTGATAGGAAAGATTCGGAATGTCAAAATGGGTGTGGCCAGGGGTATCGTAGAGATTCACAACATATTTTGTTTAATGTGTTTTTGAGAAAATCTTTTTTTTTCTCACCAAGTACAGAGACGCTTCATCTGCATCACGAGTCACACTTTTTCACACGTTTATACCTTAATCATCGATATAAAACATTTTTAATGCAATATATACATAATATGTTAAGAGAGATATATCAAATCTCTATGTACCATGATATTTACAGCTTGAGATTCGTAAGTCGACTTTTTATATTACCTTTAATTGGGCAATTTGAGGGCCTGATAAATAATAATGTTGCGAGCCAAATTGGGCCCTATTTTGCATTGAATCCTTGCCATGCCCTTGATTGAACTTTGTAATGTTGATTTAAAAGTTATATTGATTTAACATGCTAGTTTATTGTCTAACATAAGGGATTGACGATTTGAAATTCGACTGATGTACATAGCAGGATGTGCCCTACTCAAGGCGAGTATAGAATTACTCATATTCATGCTTCTGTTTTCACTCCTATCTGAGTTACGTTTGTTTGTTTGAGACACGTGACACTGCTTAGGCAACGGACAGGGCGATGTGGTCACTTGACGGCCCTTGATAGTAAGGCAACATCTGTGTTCGCCGTCTGTCCGCAACAGTGGGCGTGTCCACTGATTAACGGTACACATCCTTACAATCCGGTTTACACACCAATATCCGTTATCCGTACGCCGGTAAAGGTGTCGGGTCATAACGTCTGTTGCTTTCCGAAGGACCGGTGATAGATAACAGTAGCGCATCATCTGACAAGAATTAGGCAAATGTAGTTACGCGCATGATTTGATTTAGGTACAGACAAAGTAGAACATGCGAAAGGCATGCCCCTGCTTCGAATTGTGTCTGGTTTCAGAACAAGAAACACGATATGAACGCCCTGCTTTCCGCAAAGTACAACGCTTGTTTAAAATTCTAATTGTGGATGCAATTTAATCGTTACGGATCGTGTTTGCTGATTATTTGTTTGTTACCGTTTGATCAAGGAAGAGTGAACACGGAAGGGGGAGGCTGCGAAAACTAGACAAATTTGGAAAGTTAATTGTAAGAACTCTATGATATCACCTGGAGAAAAGTCACAGGTTAGAACTAAGTGAAAGAATGCGTCAGTCCCGTTTATTATGGCACGGCACGTCGTTGGACCCAGTGTGTGACAGAGTGCGTTGACCTGTTTTTAAAGTACACGGGTCTACGGAGAGGAATTAAAATCCGCGAGATATTTTCCCCATTTCTGAGCAAACAAATGTCAAATGTCACAAGTCAGCCCATGCACTGTCATTAGGCTTCCACATAACCCATTCTCTGTTGTATCTCTCTCTTCTGAAGAAAAAAACAACAATAAGACGAAGAAATTGCTGCTGTTTGAATTCCTCAATCTGAATATGAAAGTATGCACGCATTTCTGTGTAAATCTTAACGAAATTCGATGAGGCGCTCGCGTTTGAAACGCTCCGCTCTGCCGCCCACTCTTGCATCATGCTATACACTAAATAGTCTTCCAGTCGTTTTAAATGAAATACAACAACCTGAAAGAAACATTGACAAAGATACAAAAATGAGCTTTCATCTAAAAGAGGAGCAAAATTTCTCTTTGAAATCTTCCCTCCAACCAACGGCATCTGACCCCCCCCCCCCGTCACACACACAATCAAACGATACGTCTATAGTATTGTATACGTGGAAAATTATGATGATGTTTGCAGTTTGAAAAAGTTGAATTCATCCTGACTTCATTTCTTATTTTAATGCAGTTTGTGATGATCACAAACAAGCACACACTCACACACACACACACACAAACACACACTCAAAATAAAACCATACAATAGAAATTGACGTGAGTGTATGTAGACCTATTCCACGATGCTTTTCATGAGGTATGAGTGAGAGGGTTATACACTGTACCTGAAAAGACAAATTCCCCAGGGATCACCTCAACATTCTCACATCCGTCTGGATAAGCTATAGTGGATGGAAAATCCCTTGTCGTGCATACCCCATACCGAGGTATAGAGTAACAACTGGTTAATAGACCCTGGCCAAATTCTCTGTACAATGTATCTGCTTTTCGTTTTGACTTGGTTCTCTTGACCACTTTTTTGGCGAGTCCAAATGACATTGGGCACACATTTCCGTCGCTAGGTTACAGATGGGCCGGAGTGGTTGGTTACTGTCACAGTGACGTCACACCTGTTGGACACGTCACTCACGATATTCAACAGACATAATCTGTCATTACGCTCGGTGCGTTTTCCCTGTTCTACCTTTTTCGTTTGTCTGTCAAACTCCCTTGTCTGCCAAAAATTGGCTAAAAGCTAGAATATACAGTTGTATTTCTACCTGTCAAAAAGTGAACCTATACATCTTTACCATCATTGTCCCCTGATACAACATCTAAATTTGCTTCATCAATCACTCCTATGATTCAGTGCATGCTTAACTCTATACTATATAGATAATGATCACTACACAGTCATGTCTCCCAAATGGTATGGTTCATTCCTACATTACAAATTCTATTTAACGTCAAAGCTGTCAGTGACATAGCCAACCAAAACATGCTGGCAACACTGTGGAATACCTGGAGAAGGTGTGTCAAATATATGTGGATTTTTTTTTTTTAAAGAGCAATTTGTTTCTACCATGTAGTATTAACAATATTCACTTTTATATTTTCTGTCTCTTAAAAAAAAAAGGAAGCATAATGTGCCGAGTAAGCTAACGAAGTAACCACAAGCTAAATTGAGCCGACATAAGAATACGTCAAATTTTGGATTACCTTACAAACCACATACAACTGTATAACAGTAGTTCATCCACAAAGACAGTATCGTTCCATTTGTTACGACTAGGCTTTATCATCGTATTTTATCAAAATAATGGTTATATTTATATAATTATTATTTGTAGGTATCATCATTCATTTAGTTATCATTATTATCCTGTCTGTTTTCGTATCATTGATGATACAATGAAATGACCTCTGCAGTTCCATCGTAGAAATAAATAATTGAAGAAGAAGCTGTCATGATTTAGACAATAATCTCCATTTTTTTTAAAAATGGACTATGTTTATGGTCCATTTCACGTATATTTATTATCATGTGCTATCATCTTTGATAAGATATTGTTGGCAGATCCCTTTGTTTTGGACTGCAGCGGAACCCCACATACACTTTGGCTACAATTTGGTTAATATAACTTAGGTCAAAGCACGGTTAGCAACTAACAAAATAAATAGAAAGCTGAATGAATAATCAAAACTTAAAATCCTTAAAAAAAAAAAACACCTTCCATTTCCCTTAATATCTGTGCCCTATCCTTCGGGCCCATGAACTTACCACATTTACAAACAAAATTAAATGAAAAAGGGAACAAACACAAAAACAAATTGAACGAAATAATTATGTTCACTTGCACTTTGCAAAACTATTTGAGGACATAATCGGGTCAAATAGAAAAAGCAGAACCTGATTAAAATGATAATAATAATGATAATGATGATGATGATGATGATGATAATAATAATAATAATGATAATAATAATAATAATAATAATAATAATAATAATAATAATGATAATAATAATAATAATAATAATAATAATGGTAATGATAATAATAACAACAACAACAACAACAACACCAAGTTTGAAAGCGACATCTAAATTACAGTTCATGAAAAAAAAAAATTATTCCTGAATCGAGTCTATACCAAGTTTATGTGTGTGTGTGTGTGTGGGGGGGGGGGGGGGGTCGAAAACAAAACGAAACTTACAAAGATAAAAGGAAAAAGAAACACAAAGGCTCTATTCTAGCATACTGTAAAGGCTCCTTTGCATCAGGGTTTCAGCCACCCTCCCCCCTCACACACACACTCACAAGAGCAAAAAACAAAAATAAAAACAACAAACAACAAACAAAACAAAATAAAAAGAAGAGAAAACGTAGCTACAACATCTGAGTAATAAAACTGGAAAAACTTCTTCAGTTAAGAAACAAACATGAAAAAAAATCTGAATCCTTTCGTGATTACACAAAAATTTTAATCGAAAATAAAAACAAACAAACTAAACTTTTAGAAGAGTGGTAACCATTCGGCACTGAGCTGAGCTCACTTTCAGCAGGTACGATTTTTTTTATGTTTTTATTGAAGAAAAAGCATAACGTACAAGCAAGAACAGAGAGTACGATGAACTAAAATGTCAAGGTCTGAAGCGCAGGAATGGTGCCCAGAACGCTGGATAGGTGCCATTTTAGTGTGAAGCTACGAAGAGACCAAAGAGATTTTTCTCCTCCCCACCACACTGGGGAAAATCTCTTTGGAAGAGACTGAAATAATATTATGTTTGCTGCCCTCTTGTGAGTTGTACGCTGCGGTGTAAGGAGTTCTTATAGAAAATCGATGTCTATTGGCTGAAAGGATACCTTTGAGGGCTCAAGTCTCCAGATTGTCCAATCATAATAGTTATCACTTGGACATGATCCCGTAACTAGACTACGCTATCAACAATTCTGGCATTTCGGAACTCACTCAGGAGGGATGTTCAGAATAATGTCTTCTTTCACAATTGCTCCGTAAATATACTGAGACTTAGCAGTACATGTAAGTACATTATTTTGATAGCTGAACTGACATACTCATATATAACAGCTTATAAGGGAGAGAAATTGTAATGCCAAGATCAGACAATTGACCCGTCGTGGCAGTAAAAGATACCGTGTATCGAACGTCATCTGCCCCGAAACTCCGGCAGCGTTGTGGACGCGTAGATGGTGCATTTCAATATCTGCTGCTTTCTTCGGACTCGTTGCGTGCGGGTAGGCCTATAGCGTAGCGTTGCCTCTCGCCTCTTGGACCGAAAGAGCAGTCTGTACTATTTATCGTTGGGGATATGGCTTCACGAAATCCCATTCCAGACAATCGTCAGTGTTTCTCCGAGATTAAAATTGTTAAATCTAGATTCTAACAGGTAATAGTCTAGAGAGGTTCTAACGTTATTTGGTTTATCGGATCTGTATTCTGTGGCGGCCAGAGGGGGGTCCCTCGGCACTCCGGCCAGTCATTTCCTACGAAACTGCATAAAGTGCTGCCACTCGCAATCGTATATCGTATGTTGTCATTAGTTATGTATCGTGTCAATTCATGTTGAACTGGGTCATGCTACCTCTTCTGCTCTAGTCAACACATGGCTTCTTTGGGAGTCCAGAACCTTATTCTGTACACCACAGTACTTCCTTGTTAAGTTGTAGAAAGTTGTATATTGAGCCCTTTGACTGACAAGGGCAGTCACTGTCATTTTCCTGTCCTCATACTATAGAGATCATGCAGTTCTCCATCTGATTGCAACGCAGATTGAGTGAAATGGAGGACCGCGGTCAATTCCGCAGCGGTCCCACGAGGGCCGAGATGTTGCGCATCAAGAAAGAGATTGAGGACATCAAGAGGAAGTCCCAGCTTGGTATGGAAGACATCCGCAAGGAGCAGGAGTTGGTGGAGCAGAAGATCAAAGAAAAAGAGCTGAAAATCAGGTGAAGATTAAACCCCATTGCCATACCCACACCTTGAAACGCAATTGATGAATTGTAATGCCATAATATTGTCTGTATCCATATGTGTGATGAAATGGCAACATTAAAACTAGTATTATTTCCCTCATGTGTATCACTTGTCTGTGTATGATCAGTATTTCATTTTCGGCACTACCTTTCTTGACTTGATCTCTTTCTTTTTGCTTGGAAAAAAAAAGTGACATGCAAATTATACAGTTTACATAAATTTGGTTCAAAGTATGCTAAAAGATGATTGAATGTTTTAGGTTTATCGAGGTAGCCAGGTGTGTCAATATACTCTCCCTTGACCAGCATGTATTGTATTGGTTCTTTCAAAATTCACATTTGCATTAAAAAAAAAAAATACATCTGACAATTATCAAAGCTAAAACTACTTTCTGTTGCAATGTGACAGTGTAATCAGAATTATGGTTTTATCAGAATCATATATGGTATAAAATCATTCAAACAATTTTTTTTTTTGCTCAACTGTCTGAAATTGGATGGTACTGTGTCTGTTAAAAAAAGATAAAATGAAAGAAGCCTGTTCTCAGCAATGTTTTTTTTTTTTTTTTTTTTTTTTTTTTTTTTTTTAATCAACATGAGTGGTACTTTCTTTCTATCGCAGAAACTTTATATGAGTTCATAGGTGAAGATCATGTAGTACGACAGTAAAATATCCTGCACATGTCACCATTAAAAAAATCTGTGCAAATCTGTGCTCTTGCTCCTAAGCTAGTTCCTTTGTCTGGATCTATGATCCTGAATCTACATTTTGTCTGTTGCCTTTCCTGACAATATATATTCTTCTTATCATCATCTTTTGCATGTTGTCTTTCCTGGCTCATGGATATGATGGCAGTGCCAAAGTCCACAGTGTGTAAGTATATATATTTTTTTTTTTCTGTGTAATAGTTCTTCTTGACTAAAACAATAATAAAATTCATCTTTTTAATCAAATGAATGACTTTACTCTGATATATTGAATTTTTCCCCCCAACACTGAAGTAATCACAAATACGGACAGTAGAGCAGCAAGTGTATGGGGCGAGACGTTAAATGTGTGGTGCATGCTGATGCATTCTGGAGGTTTGACTCTCATTAACTTTTCCACCAGCCCTTCCATTCATATTCCTTTACAAAGAACCAACAATGGCAATGTATGTTGCTACCATGGACAGATCTCCTTTAATTTTAGGGGCATAATTTTCTCTACTCTTCAAGGTAAAGTTTTCTGAAATATTACAAATTGTCTGTAGTTTAAAAAAAAAACCCAAAGAAACTGAGGAATTGGATTGAAAAAGAATACTGTGACAGCATATTTTGATGCAGACTTCAGCATGTAAGATGACAAAGCTTTCCCAAACGTCTCGATCATTTTAGTGCCTATGGAATGAATATGTATTTATCCTGATTTTTATTCATTCATTTTTTTTTTTTTCGTTGCCAGCATGCTGATCTTTCATTTGAGTAATCACATCCTTTCTTTGTTCACACAGGGAACTTGGTGAAGACTTTGGAAAAAAGTGCATGCCTTACCTTCGGAATTCGGAGCCCCACTTTGAGGAAGAGTACCTGTTGAAACCTGTTCCACCACCAAAATATGTACGTAGTTTAGTACACAACCAGAGGAAAGTTACTTTATTAAAAAAGTGTCATTTATTTTGTGGAAAAAAAAAAACACTACTTTTTTAATCATACTCCAAAAATAGCATATAACAATTATTTCTGAACTATTCTAATATCAGTTAATCAGCTATTGTGATGTGGTGTGGACATAAGCCATAGTAACCCCTTTGAGGATGGGCTGATACTGCTACAACACACATTTTCTATAGACACCTGCCTGAGTATACTCGGGACTCGTCTTCAACGGTTTAAGGACACCTGCTTTCTCCTTATTTGTTGTGTGCATGAAAATCATTCCTGTCAAAATTTATTAAATCAGAACAATGTCATCATGACTGTGCATAATGTTTATCAAAGAGAGTACATTCTGCTCAAACCCCCTAGAGCAGCCACTTTTATTCTTCATACAACTAAGCAGATAATACTGTTTTGTTTGTTTGTTTGTTTTGTTTTTTTGGAGTGGGGAGAGGGGGGGGGGGAGGTGATGTAAAAGTGAGCAGATAGTCCTATACAAGCTGTGTTGAGTGGTATGCTGGTATTATACAATAATCAAGTCTTTGATATCATCATCATTTCTTTTGCCTCTGCCAGGACACAGGTACGGTTCCAACGTACAACCCACTTAACAAGAGCAGCGTGGCCCCACAACAAGCCCAGACCAAGAGGTTTCCCTACAGCAAGGCAGACACGGTCACAGTGGAAGGTAAACTGTTTGAGATTGCAGAGGTAACTCTTGGAAATTTTGTGATGCAGGGCACCTTCTAAAATAGCGAACTTGTCCAATGACAGAGATATGCCTTCCTATATGATAATAACTACAAGTGGACTGATAAAGTTGCAAAGACAGTCATGTTAGCTGTCTTCCGGAGTGCTTTCTTTGCCCACTGGCACAGATGTTTACCTCCGCCAAGGAGGTTATGTTTTTGCTGGCGTGTGTGTGTGTTTGTTTCTTTGTCTGTGTGCAAAATAACTCAAAAAAGTTGTGAACAGATTTGGATGAAACTTACAGGAAATGTTGATAATGACACAAGGAACAAATGATTAAATTTTGTTAGTGATACAGAGAAGGATTTTTGATCATTTGGCAGGTAGGGTCAATAAACTGGTAGTTCAAGCTGCGTGTATTTGAGGTTTGCTTTCGCTCACGAAAGCATTTACATGTTTTCTACTCAAGTCGCCGCGTAGCATGCAGGAAGTTGTGTGATGTAAGCAAAAGGCTTCCATATTGGGAACTTCCGTGATTTTCAGTGTGCATGTATGGGGGGAAATGAGCTGCTTGGTGGAGGTTTGCGCTCTCTGAGTGATTTTCTAGTTGCAAATGACTGGAAATTGCCTGATCCTGTTGATGATCCCTATTGTGTCACATTGACCTTCCTAGTGGACTGTTAAAGGCACATTGTTACACCCGAGTGGGCTGTCTTAGTGGCAATAAAGTCAAGTTATGCAGGTATTATCCAAACGCTGATGATAGTGCGTTGCAAGTTACGGTTAAGTGCCTGGGCACATAAAAGGTTAAAGGAAAGATAGTGTGGCTTGATGCTAACCTTGTATTGCTGTTCTTTGCTCCAACAGAGATGAGAAAACCTCATGTCCAGACAGTGGGAGTACTGCCCGTCAGGAGCACAGGGGACGTGGCTAACCTGAATGTGATGCTACAAGGCAAGCCAGTCATATCAAAGCAGGATGCTGAGATCTCAGCCATCCAGGAGGTAACTAGCTCAGTCAATGGTTTAACGAGTATGGCATTGCCAATCAAAGTAGGAAACTATAGTTAGACCATTTTCATCTCTGAATATTCCACATAAATTCATGTTTTTCCTTGGGATCAGTGTAAAAATACTCTGTAACTTGCTTCATTTTTTACAAAGGTTTAAGTGATTTCATGGTAAATCATTGGCACAGTCAGATCTCTATACAAAGGCTGCTAGTCTTATGGAATTTAAGTTTCCTCTATGCCGATAAATGGCATGTCTAGTCAAGATGTCTTTTTTTATATATATTTGACTTGCTCCCTCCCAGATCATGGTGATTTTTCATTTTGTCGAACTTTCAGATGGAATTGTGACAGTACTTGCTTGTACTGCAAGTGTGTCATAGTATTGTAAATGGAAGACTTTGGCTATCTCTCATTCATGCTCACTTTCTGTAGACTTTACAAAGGATAGCTCTTGGAAAAGACATCTTGACTTCACCTACATGAAAGAACAGAAAAAGTGAACTCAGTACCTGCTACTGCCATTTCTTTGGTAAACTCAGGCGCCCTTTTGTATGATTATGCATTGGCTGCATATTGCCATGCACAATGTATTGATTCAGAAACTGAATGATCATTGTTGTGGCCAGTATACTAACAGCAAGATACAAACTGAAATTATGATATGTGAGCCTTTTCTGGCCAGATCAGTTTCTGACGAGGAGTAATAAATGTATTATGGATAAATTGGTACAATGGTTTATGGATTCAAAATCTTTGATAAAATAGGTGTATGCAAGAGAGATTAAAGGTTATCTCTCTGTTTTTATTTGCTGTCTAATAAAAAGACTTATTGATAAAAAGACAAAATACTAAGACTTATTGTTACATAATGTATACCTAAACATCTTGAACACTACTCTCTTCCTGCAGGAAAATGCAGTTCATTCTACCACCCCAGTCACCACACGCCCCCAGACTGCAGTTGATGAAGTGCCAGAGGCAAACCAGGCATTCCTGGCCCAGGACCTACCACTGAAACCCCAGACCCCGCCCAAGAAGCCCGCCATTCTCAGCTCAACGGGGACGCTGGCGGCCGTCACCTTCCAGGAGCGGGCCAAGCCGGTTCCCAAGCCCAGAGTAGAGAACCCCCCAGACCCAGTGCCACGGAGGAGACCCAGAGTGAGGCAGGGTGAGTCAGTTTTGCTTACTATCTTTTCATCTCATCTGATCAAGGGTTGATGTTTACATATTTGTCATAATTTGTAACAGTACGGTATGTTCAGTATGCTTTTGCAAATATAAAACTGAAATCAGAATGATGTGCAGCTTTGCCAAGCAGAGGTTTTGAGTGCTCATAGTGATTGTGTTTGTAGGAACCATGAACATCTAATAATTGCATTATTCTGTGATGATGGCAAGACGTTTATGTGTCAGCTAACTATGAGAATGATAGCGTTATCTTTACATGGTCCATCCAAAAATAACTACTTGATATAAATGCATCATGATGTCCAAAGGATCTCATGGTACAAGTTTTTTCTTTTAGGGTAATGGGGTATTTCAACTAAGCAACGAGGAAATCAAACAGGATGAGATGTGTATTGCTGTGTAGTGTGAAGCAAGCAATTAAACAGGTTTTTGAAATAGTACATGGAAATTTATTTAAGTGGAATACAAATATGGATAATATCTCCACAGAGGATAAGGAAAGCCTGTCAGTCCCGAAGTCAGCCAAGTCTTCGCGGTCCTACCAGAGTGAAAAGAGCGTTGGCAGCCGCCGGTACGTCAATGGCAAGACCAGCACCATATCCGTCCGCTCCATCCACTCATCCCGCCATCAGATGACCGACGACGAGAGCCACGACAGCAGCGGCGACGAGAGCTCCGTGGACGGCGGGCACGTCTCGCGCCACACGGCCACGACCCGCACCAGCCACCTCAGGTCGCGCACCACGGGCTCGGCCGCCTCCTCTGGCTCCCACAAGTCCTCCAGTGAGCTCCTGCAGGAAGCCCAGGAAATAGCCAGCATGGACAGCCTGTCTAGACCCAGGTATGCCACGTTGGCATTGTCGGAGCCGTAGATCGTAGCCACTTTGCATTATTACTTGTGTTCCTTTATTTGCAAATTTAGTTGACGAGTTAATATTTGAAGAAAATTAATACCTGATATGAAGCAAAATTATCTGATATTAGTCTGGAATATCTGTCTGTCTTTTTCCAAATGATTTTGATGTTGGAAACTGCTTGATATGCATTATATATATGCAACTTTATTTGGCAGAATTAATGTCACATTGAAGGTTTACTTTGTGAGGAAACAATTGTGTGAAATTGAAAGTGAAAGCATGCATGGTGTACACTTCCCTTAACCTGTTTAAGACTAGTCCTGAGTATACTCGGGCAGGTGTCTATGGGAATTGCGTGTTGTGGCAACATCACCCCATCCTCAACAGGTTAACCTGGCAAGAGGACTTGGGCTGATAGGACTAAGGTGGTGAAAAAGCACCACAAAGAAAGATCGAGAAAATGCAAGAAAAAATCAGGTAGAAATGAAGGCAAACTTCCAGTTATGAATATTAAAACGGCTCATACTAATATTCTCTGATTGGGCTGCAGTCACAGCACACTTTGTATTTGATTGATGTTTATTGTGTCAACATGTTTTCTTGTTCATTTCTGCCGCTGTGCTTCTGCAGAAAGAGGAGAACTCACAGCAAGTCTAGCAGGAGTCAGGGCAGTGTGGCAACCACCGTCCATGTGGAGAAGGAAGAGGAGGCTCCCAAGGAGAGATCAGTGGATGACATCATTGCATCTCTCAAGGCCCAGAGAGAACAAGGGTGAGTCAACTTCTGTGTCACTGTTAACCCATTCCATACTGAATTCTGAAATACCCATAGACTAATATGCAGGCCAACAGGTTCCCGCATGGAACGGGTTAACTTCCTATGATGAGCTGGGATGCTGTTTTCTCTTGACTGAAATTCCATTTATCCATCCACCATTATTTTCCATTTGACTGCTGAGTTACAAAATGCAAATTTTTAACAATCTTCCTGTGTCTGCCATGAAGGAATTATTTCTGACATTTTCAAGCGTGGTAAGGGGTCATTCCATACTGAAAAGAGTACCATCTTTCACTAAGGCTAATTTCATGTTTTGTGCTGTACAATCTTGTGTGAAAGCATGTCAGTGAAAAATCGCAGCTGGCAACATGCACATGAAAAAATTACCCCTAATAAACTGCTTGTATTCTGTCATCCTATGCCTAGAGAACCTTATCTCAATATATTTGTTCCGTACAATGCTCTATTTTCATGGGACTGTTTATTTATAGATGTTTTGCGACATAGACAGTTCTGTCTACAGAAATATTTATGACTTGAGCTTTGAGAATCACAATGGCATTATGACAAAATATTGTTCAGGAAATAATCATATGGACAAATATTTCTGCTTTCATTAATGTCTTGCTTGTTGTATAAATGGTATATATTATTGTGTATTTGTGTTTGTTTTTCATTGATAAACCCTTCCGTTTCAAGATGGTCTTCCTTACATTAGCATGCAACTAAAATGTGAAGTGATCATGTTGTGCACACTACCACAGATCAGTGAAGTCTGAAGCGGATGTTAAGATCATGGAAATCATGAAGAGGGTGATGTCGAGAACGGCCGAAGTCCTTGGGTCCAAAAATGACGGCGTGACAGAGGACAGGAGGCCGGAGCTAGATGAAGGGCTGGAGGAAGAACCGGACATGGAATCACAAGAAGGAGGTGGGCGTGGTCATGCAGCACCCCTTTATGACATGGGTGATGATATTTTACCTCATAATTGGAGTGGAACATCTCTTGGCAAAATATGCCAGAGTTTCAACTCCCATATCCAAACCCTGTTATATTAACCCTGCAGGAACTGTAATCACATACTGGAAAAGTGGATATTTTTGCACGACTAATTTTTTACGCTTTGCCAGGTAAGAAAAGTTTCACATGTTTTTAATTCAGCGGGATTATGATATCAAATACAGGAGCATATGGCAAGCACTGAAAAATATTTGTGTGCTTTTATTTTTGTGCTAGTTTCTGGTTGTGCGAAATGCACGAAAATTTCAACACTGCGAAAATTTCCACTTTTACAGTAGGCAGGAGACTGTGTCACAATGATGCCCTATGTTTACCCCAGGCACATTTCATGGTATGTTGGTTCAGAGTTAGCATTCCTCCTTTCCCAGCTTCCCACTATTGCTTCTCTCTTCAACACTCCTCCCGTAACAAGAGGAGAGGTGTACTCTTCCCTTCCCATCTTCTTGTTTTCCTTCAGTCCCACGTTACTGTTCATTTGATCTCTGTGCCACTGCTTTACTTCCCATTGTTTCTGTGTAGCTCTTGGTGTTCCAGAGGTTAATGTGGAGGAGACCGATGAAGTGGGAAAGGAGTCCATGGACACAGATGGCACTGTGGATTCTGGCCTGTTGAAGGTGAAGATGCCTTATGATGATGATGGTGGTGATGATGATGATGATGATGAATAACAATAACAGTGTTGAAGGTACTGATGATGATAATGATGATGACAACAATACAATGTATATTAAATGATAATGACAGTCGTAATAAGGGTCTGATATTGCAGGAGTTATTCCTGCTGGTAATGATGAGAAAGGAGTTGAAGATGATAGTGCTGATGGTGATTGTATAATATGGTACATCGTCTGCCACCCACCTCACTTTGACATATGTAGATGTAAATGCACTGATTATGACAACATAGATAATTGTAATACAAGAGTACCGTAGTACTCTTAATGATCTAAACGTTTGTTTGATATCTCATGTTGAGTACCATTTGTGATCCTTTCAACACTCAGCGAACTTGAAACACAAATAGTGCATACAACTAACAAATAAAACCAGTTGATTGTGTTGTGAGGTACTGCTCTAATTTACATTACTCCTTGTGGTTGAGCTTTAACTAGTTCACTATTAGACCAAGTGGCCTCATAAATTTAGCAGTAAGGCTTGATCCATTTTTACTTTGTGGATGCTGCTGATGCCAGTGGTATCCTAGCTTTGTGGTGTGAAAAGAATGAATGTTGTCAAGCTGTGCTAGCTCTAGTTATGTAAGTGTTCCTACCTCAATATTTGGCCCTCAGGGTGACATCAGTAGCAGAAGGCCTAGCAAGGTGTCGGTGGTGTCTGATCTCAGCCAGGCTCCCAGCAAGGATCTGAGCGACGCCAAAACGGGAGAGGAGGGTGTCGACGGGGACAAGGATGAGTTGGAACAGAAACCCTCCGTCAAATTCCAGGAGGCTGAGATCATGATGGAAGCGGAGGAGGCAGAGGAAGAGGAGATTGACCTTGAGAAGGCGTGGCAGGTAAGCAGTGGGTCAGAGTGATTGCTCTTAGAAGTCATTATGATCCGGACTTTCATCCTTAAAGTGAATGTTGCAGGCTTGATGTGTCCACGTGTGCTCACATAAACAATCTATCCAAATATTGTTTATCAACATTTAGAATTGCAGGATGAAATGGGTACCTTAACTAATTACACATCCGTGTACTTAGCATTCTTGTATCTGAGAATTATCTTGTCATGTAATTTCTGTTCAGCTGGTGACCTCTTGCTTCTAAATCCTATTTGATTATACATCTTGTGTTTAATTATGTCATATGTGTGTCATCTTGTTTTTTGTATCAACTTGTTTCCTTGCGGGTAAGTACAGTTTCATCGTGCAAAATATTTCAATCATTGGCTCCTGGACTGGAATAACATCCCTGACAAGATAAAAATGCTCTGTTGTTTCTCTTCCTAGAGTGTATAGAAATGATATGCATACTTTAATGTGCACTTTATAAAAATAGTACATTATTATTATCATCAACTTTCAACATGCATTCTTGTGACAGATTTATCACTGTCTGTTATTGTAGTTATCAAACCATGTACATATATCGCTCACCCCACTGCCCTGTATCCATCCCCCTCCAGGAGTTGACAGCTCCTTTGGATGTCAGCTATGCCGACGTGGTGAAGGTGGAGGGCGAGAAGAAGGAGATGCAGGAGAGGGCAGTGTTTGACCCCGCCCAGCGGGGCGGCACCCCAGTCCAGACCGTCATCGGGTCCTCCGTCTCATTCCTCTCCATGTGGGCTCCGCAGGAGGAGGAGAGGAAGAGAGAGGTGAGAATGTCCCCACCATACCACTTTCTCACTGCGTCGTTGGTAGTCAGTTTTATTTCAAGGCTATAGAACAACAGCATCTGCTAGCAGGAAAATGCCGTTACCAACAGACCTATTGTCGCAACTAATTGACAAATTGCCCTACATAGACCTATTGTCTGTATGTGATCATCAAAGTCTATATCATTTAATTTAGAAGAAACTTGAGTATACAATATGTAATGTGTTCAAACCTTTAGATCTTTATTTTGGCCACAGGTAAAACTGAATTGAATTGACAGTACTTTCAAGTGTGATATTGAAGCTTGAACTTGTCACTCGCCAAAATTGAAAGAAGCCAGCTATTTGTGTTTGTTTAGATGTTTATTTTTTTCACATGCAGATATTTGCATTTGGATTTGTTTATACAAGAAAACCTTGTTTTGTAAATTAGGTCTAAGTATATATTCCAACCCAAGTGAATTTTGAGCTTCCATGATTTAAGATTGGCAAATTGTGTGCACAACCACAGTAATTAACAACCAATGTGTAAAGAAAGGAGCTATCAAGAAAAGTTCTCGCATGGATAGAAAATATTGTAATGAGAAAAAAAAATGCCCTCTTTTTCTAGGTTACTTCTGAGCCCATGGATTACAAGCTGAGGGAAAGCATCCATCACTTCTGCAACATTCCCACCGACCTGACCCTGAGCAGAAACCTCCAGATGGTGACCCGGTCCCACCACGCCCCAAGCAAGGATCCCGCAACAAGACTCTTGGCTAATCTAGTGAGTGTCTTCAGTCTTTTTCCCTGCACACTATTTCTGGTACTCTCTCTCCAGATCACCATAGTATATTGCAGCTTACCAGTACTCATGCTGGATGTGTATATTGGCATTTGGAATGTAGAATCAAAGATATGCATGTTAGATCCATTCTTAATGTGTCTTCTGCACTTTGAGACCCATCTGACTCACATTGTTGACGGATAGATAGTTCATGGCTACCGTAAACAAATATGGCATGGTAACTACATGAGCAATTTCAGTTCATTTAATGTAATACCTCAGGAGTAATCCTGTATCATATGAACAGAACACAAACATTTATGTCTTCTGTTGACATAAACCCTCAGAGTGAATGTAAGGACTTCTGTGTTATGGAGACAATATAAAGTTTATACTTTTAACTACCAAATGTCTGATTATGCACCAATCACATACTTTCCTGCCGTCTTGCTACAGCTGGCTCCATCTCGTGCGACGACGCCTAGCAACACCCCCTCCATGCAGGAGAGACAGAAGCTGATGTCTGCTGCTGCCAGACGCATCCTCCGGGAGGCGGAGTCCATTGATGCGGGAGACCAGCATCCCGGGGCAGGAGGAGGAGGAGAAGCAAGGCAGAGGGAGGAGGAGGGGGAGGCGAGGAGTCTGGAGACCTGGGAAAAGAGAGCCATGCAGCTGGTAGGAACAGTTTGCTGGAGTGAGAGTTTGAATCATGATCTCAAAAAGTCATTTTGTTTCTTTGGGTGTAGCTAGCTCTGCTAATCAAAGATGACACAAATTAAGTGTGGAATGAAACAAATGAAACAAAGCCGTACAAATCATTGCAACTCAAAAAGGAAGTTATGACCAATTCATTCGTAAAAGCCATTAAATATGGACTGGTACAGCAGAAAACTGTTTTAGTCAAGTGACTTTAATATCAGGTATGTAATTCTCATTAGTTTTTGTACGTGAAATTTGTACTCATTTCACATTTTCTTGAATTACTCATTTCCAATCATTTGTTCAATTTTGCTCAAGTTGTGATCATCTGTATGTCACAGTTTGTACTAAGATCAACAATCTCTGTAGGGTAACTTTTCCTTAAGAGATGAAAAGCCCTGTGCTCCTGCAGGTTAAAAGATTCTCACCCCATTCTCCCCACCTTGTAGTTTGATGAAGAGGCCCTTACCATTGTTGGTCAGCCAGCCCCAATCCGCAGTGACCAGGACATCTCCCGCCTCTACTGGACCCCAGCTCCACCCAAGATGAACTTTGAACCGGGCTACATCAGGAACATCCTGTACCCAGAATTCCAGGGGATAGGCGTGAGCCAGGAACTGGAGAGGCTGACCTCCGTGGCGACGACCGACGGGGAGGATGCGGATGTGGATGTCATGTCATCCTGGAATGAGGCCGACTTGGAGGAGAGGTTGTTTGCGGAGAGGTAATGCCGCTGATTACTTCACATCATTCAAAACAAATTTGAAATGAATTTGTCCTCCTCTGCATGCACTATACTACCAGGTATTTTTGGATTTTCTTCCTTAAACAGAAAATGAATATTAGACTTGAACTGTTTTACTGATTGATTAATAGTTGATTGCATTGACTTTTTAGTGAAGTCCATTTTTCTGCGTATTTGGCTTTCATATTTTATTCCCTGTAAAATCAACACATTAATATCTTATACAAGCCTACTTTTGTGGAGCAAATACTCACTCAAAATCAGTTGTTAAAAAAAAAACCTGTGGTAGTCGCGTGTGCAGCCATACCGTCCTGATATAAAGGAGTATTCAAGATTTTTGTTGGGGACCCAACTAATGAAGATCCCTCATAATAGAGTGTAAATTGTATTTGTCTTTTTTGTCAGAATCATGGGACGCAACTACTCATCCAGCGAGGACCTGACTGAGCTGGGCCGGGCCAAGTATGCCAAAAAGCTGAAGGGGAAACCCCCGCCCTTCCTCCGCCCTGCCTCTTCATCATCTGAGGTCTTACCCCCTGAAGAAGCTGTAGGTATTCAGCCTCCCACTGGGGAGGAGTCAATGGAAGGACTGCGTGCACCGTCGTCATTTAGCGGTAGCAGGCTGTCCTTCCACAGCAGACCAGGTTCTGTGCTCTCTGATTCCAGACCTCTGCTTCACCGAGTCAGGTACAAATGCTGATTATAGATATTTTGTTCTTTCAACCCTTCACCTAATATGTGGTAGCATGTGTGTTTTGCTACGCCCAAATGCTTTTCGTTGGCAATATGTGATTAACCATGTATAAACATTCATATAAAGCTACATCATAGCTATTGTCAATACAGTGTTCATAAATATGGATGATGACTGAATATCTTTTTTTCTACCTTCACAGTGATGTAATAGTGAAATTCTCCTATTTACTTTGATAGAGTAACCTATAATTACATACAAGCACTGTTCTTGCAAATTACCATGTTAGTAATAATGTCCTTGTGTTGTCAGGTACCCATTCATGCACATGATTAACAGAGACATAGAAGGTTGAACAACTTGTTTGTTTGTTTGTTATTTTTATTTTATCACGGGGTTAAAAGCTCTCAATCAGCGAAGAGGTTGTTTTTCAGTGAGGCCATGAACAAAGCATTTGACATAAACAGAACAAATCAAAGGTATAGAATGAAACAATATCAATTCAAACATGGAGGTGATACAAATATCAACAAAGAACAAAACACAACATAACAAAACAAAGAATACTCTATTTAAAAATCAGTATAATATGGATGCATGCACCGAGCAGGATTCAAGTGCACGATATTCTTTCTACAAGTGTAGAACCTGTTTCACTGACTAACTGCCACACAGCTTAAGGAACACTTCCTTTTAATACACATTTTTTTGTTTTTTTTTAACTCTTCACCTCACTGCTTAAGAACACCCTTTGGATCAGCTTAAGACTAATCTGTCCCTTTCTCACCCCTCTCTGTCTTTGCACCTTGTTTCCCTTTCCCCCACCAGGAGGACTCGCTCAGCACCTGAGCTGGAGGGAGACGATCTCCCCCTCCAGGTGCCCACAGACTTTGAAGCCTGCATGGAGGACGTTAAGAAGCACAAGCTCTACCTGATGGAGCTGAGGGACCGCAAGGAGCTGGAGGAGGATGAGGAAGTGATTGCAGATGCGGAGCTCAGCAAAGAAGGGGTGAGTTGCACCTGACTGGTACCTTACGATGACATCACCTGTGGCTACTGGATGCTACCTTGATCATCAGTGTAGACTTCTACAATTATTTTGTGTGCGCATTGTAACCCCATGGCTTACAACCAGGGAGGGAGGATTTTGAAGTGAAAGTAGTAATGCTTCCTTTCACATACATGCATCTCATAGCTTTCACATGCATGCATCTCCTAGCTTATTTTATTGTCTTATTTACTTTAAAAAAGTGTGTTTACATCTTAAAAATGCCTGTAGAGTGTTTCCAGTATACCACATACATATCTTAACTTAGAATGATCTGTGGAATTGAATAAATCCAGCTGACAGTACATTATGACTTGTTTGTGTGATAAATGGAGTTCCCTAATCTAAGTCTACTCATCTCAGTGTGTGGTCTTACACTTGATTTTTCCTTCAAGTAAATTCGTCTTGTAAATGATTGAATTTGATATTCTTTTTGTCCCTGTATAGTCTGATCCAGCTGCAGTCAGGTCAGAGGTCAAATCAGCTACTCCTGAACACAGTATACTTAGGAGACCGGGTAAGATATACTTTGTACTTCACAAATCAGACTTTTCTAAATGATTGTCATTAATTTCATGTATACACTGTTTGTACTACTCATTGTTGTTATCTTCATGTTTTTTCACATGTAAATGGTCATATAACTACATAGAACAAAATACATCATAGTCGCTAGTTATGAACTACCTATAGTTATTCAAATCATGTTCCTGGACTTCAGTTATCTGAAGCATATTCATTAAAGAAATAGCCATTTGTGGCAACCACGTTCTTGAAGTATACTGTATAATTTCACCCGAGAAAAGACAGAGTTATACAGACTTGTCACTTGCTGTCCTACTCCTATTAGAAATCATCTCAGTAGCATTTGCTAGATGTGCCAGTGTAATCATATGATATTGATGATTGTATAAGGTATATTTATTTTCCAACTCATGTTTTTTCTTATCTCTGTTTGTTTTTATGTATGTTTGTAGATGATGGGCCATCACTTGCCCAACAAGCGAGAGAAGCTGGAATGAAATATGTCATCTATCCTGCTCGCAAAGGGTGAGTGAATGATAGACTGATATAGATACATTGAACATTGTGTTTTGTGATTGATAAAGCTGTTGGAGTAGTTACTGTGATATCATTTGGTTCTGCTGGATAACATGTTAGCTCATTTGTCACTCTATTGATGAAATATGTAGGGAAAAGGGCAATATTGATGATTTTGGTGAAGTATCTAGCAATGAGGTACAGAAAAGTTTGAACTGTGATACTATGTTTAATACTCACATTTGATTTAATTATAAATCCTCTGTTGGGCCAGTAATTGCTTATTGATGCCAATATATTTATTATCTCACCCTCATTTTACCCTTTGCCTCTATCAGGAAAAAGAAAAAGAAGCAATGGGATCCAGTAAGTACATATTCTACTTAGTTTTGTAGTGTTGCCTTTAAACATAACTTTCTGTATAACCTTTAAAAGCTAGCATGATACTGTTTTACCATCAAAATACTTTGGAGAGAATGACAGATGTGCTGCACTGCAAAACTGAAATGATTTCTAATACTGAGTATGCATTTATTTGCTGCAACAATGACTGATAATGCAGCCATGGCAGATATTTCCCTGAGTTACATTGTCTAGGAGGTAGCCAATCACCTATAATACATCAGTATGAATTTGTTTGTTTTCAATCTGCACAGAAACAGTAATTAAAGACAAGAAATGTTATCTATTACTTCAAAGTTGAGTATTGCCATACGTCAAATGACAGGTCATATATAGGCAACTCCTGTTGTAATAAAGTCCTTGGGACTAGCAGTTTTCTTTTGTTAAGATAGAGAATAATGACATAGTAGATGATAATTTGGAAACCTGAATTCTTACTTTATTGTGGCAAGAATTCCATTATAACCGTGTTTGTTATAACAGAAGTGCACTGTATCTGCAGCATTAAGTGGTTATATCAATTTAATCGTTTTGTGAGAGATATAAAAGAGAGGATTCCTACTTACAAAGTTCGCTAATATCATGCCTTTTCCTATTCTTCTGTGCATACATCATGCCTTTTCCTATTCTTCTGTGCATACAGAGACGATTAAGACAGATTGAGGACTTCCTGAGGCAACAACCAAACAAGATATCCAGGTAAGGAATGACATTCTTTTTTTTTTTTTTTTTTTTTTTTTTTTTTTGGGGGGGGGGGGTCTTCAAGAACATAATGGTAAAGATGTTTTCATGGCTTCAAGTTAATTTTTCATATTAGACATAGGTGATGCTCTTGAAATAAATGCACAGTTTGTACTTTTTTTAAGGATATTGAATATTTGAAACCACTTGATGTGATTTAAAAACTGATGTTATGCTTACCTACTAGTTACGGACTACTGTGCTCTTTGACAGAAAATTTTTTGCCTATCTGGGGATCTGTACTTTCTCTAGATTCCTTGTGTGCAATGTGTATTATGAAGTTTTCATCTTTTCATGTGTCTTGCAAAATATGTCTGTATCAGTATTCCTACTGAAATCTTTCTTTTACCCTGTTCATGTCTACCACATGCAATTTCAGGTCTCTAAGTTTGCCGAAGATACACATACCGGTTGATCCAGAGGTCAGAGTTCCAAAGTAAGTCATTCTTTTGAAGTTTATAATAGAAGCTTTCTAATCTGTGAATTTGCTGAAATTTGTGTCTGTGGATTTGTTTCAGAGTAAAAGTTAAAAGAAATAAACTCTTGATGTCACATAGCTCTCCTAGTGATTATATGAGGTACACTTGTAGGCTTACATTGTAGATTTCAGTAGTTACAAAAAGTAAGTGGCAGATTTGTACCTTCAGTGTCCCGGTACACTTGAGTAGAAGTGGCTGTGCATAGTTTTTCCGTCTCTTCACTTTTTCTTTCTATTAATTTTGTGTGTGTTTGTGTGAATGTGTGTCTGTGTATGTGCATTGGTATTTTATGTATATAGCTAGCTGTGACAATGTATTCCAATTTGTGTAATTGTGATGAGCCCATTGAAGTCTTTGTGCCAATCAAACATTGTTGTTGGGTTTTTTTTCAGTGTCTGTTGTTCAGAAGTCAAAAGATTTCGAACTATCAAAATTATGCATTATGTGTGAGACTGTGGTGAACATCTTTGAGAATTTTGTTCACACATGATCAGAAGTACTTGTATATATTCAGAGCGTGTGTATAATCCTGTTTTTGTATTCATTATTTGACTTGAGTGCTGATGTTGTTTGTTGTGTCATTCTACAGGAGGGTTCGTCACAGGAGGAGAAAGAGTGAACCTAGTGACTTTGATTTTGACCAGTTCTTGAAGTCGAAGTTTGTCAGGTAAGTTTTATTCTCAACATCAGAGATAGATAGATGAATAAATGAATGGTATTTTATTAATGTCTTGCAGTCATAAGGCTGAATTGTGCAAAGAATTTCATTGTAAAAGAGACAAAAATGGTAACAAAACAAGTTTTCGTATATGAAATAAAGAGTAAAGTGTGCACACATAAATGAAATGAGGTCCTAGGAAATGCATATTCATGCATTCATGCTATCAAGCATTTCAGATTTTGTTTACAACATGTACAAGTAACCCTTTCTATGCCAAAAACTTTTGACAGTGCGTACAATGCTGTGGGATTTTCTGTGTCTGTGCCAATCAGCACCAAAAAGCACCCACAGGGTTTGGCAAAGGGTAAAGAAAATGTGTATTTTTTAATCAGTTTCTCATTTTGTTTCCCATTGTTTGTGTCTTGGTTGTTTGATATATATATCTACTGGTATATTTTCTTTTTCTATTTCCCCACATCTATTGGAGGATTTGTGAGTCCAGGAGTTAGAGATGAGAATTATGTTAATGGCAAACCGTCATGTTGCATATGTACGCGTACGTACATATATCATGACATAGTACAACATTGATGGCTTGTAAGAATAGAGATTCCAGAAGTTTAGCTTCTAGAAACTTTTGATACTTCTTGATTCTTCATCCATTAGAAAGCATTCTTTGCTCTTTCTAAATGTGAAATTCACTCTTCTCTTTCTGCAGGAGAGAAATCAATGTCCGGCAGTGGGTGCGAGACCTGTGGGATGAGTGGTTTGATGAGGTGTACCCTCCCAGTGACACGGCCAGTGAGACAGGCAGCCAGGGGGATGGAGGAGCGCAGTCAGTGACCAGTGGGGCCACACAAGCCAGGAGGTAGGGGATCAAGTATCATGCTGTACCCATGAATAATACTTCTGTCTTATTTACTGGTACCCAGGGCCAGCATCCTTCAGTAAACATTGCTGTCCCAGCTGGTGTTGCAAAATTTCATTACCCCAACTTTGACAGGTGCCCATTTATATACCACAGTCAAGAAGGATGTTATGTGGTGATACAGTTTGTCCAGGACTTTGACACCTTGTGGGATTTGAACACGGGAGCTCATTTGTAGGAGTCTAGAGCCTCATCCACTCTGCCATAATACTGCCACGGTAGACTTGTTCTGTTCCACACACAACAATAGTCACAGACTTAGAGATGTGGGCCCTGACCTTTTTTTCCTTTAACACATTGAGGATGGACTGATTTTGCTATAACACACATTTCCCATAAACACCAGCCCGAGTATTCTCAGGACTCTTCCTCAACAGGTTAAAGAAGCTAGATGATGACAAATACAAAACATGGTAATCAAATCTGTTTGTTCAATATTTGCTTACCCATCTGTATTGCTTTTGTCTATCACTGACTTGAGAATGTTCATCCCGGAGTTGTCAGTCAGACTTTATGTAATGTGCACAAAGGGGAGGGGGGTTCAAAGGGGAGGAGGAATTTATCTGAGGTGCTGTACAAACCACATGCAGCTTTGTTTGATACAAATAAAACTTAATTACATATTAGATCCTGCAACATAGCACTTTGAGTACAGTATGCCATACTTCTGTGTCAAGAAAATGAAGACTAGGCAAGACTTTGTCCAATAGTTTTTACTGGATTTGCTGAAATACTACATATAAAAGTACTTTCTTTAGATCATCAATAAATTTTAGTCTTAAAAATGGGCGATTGAAGTCTTTTACTCCATTTTTTGGTTGATTTTTTGATTTTTTAATTCTTTTTTGCCAATCCTGTTTAGGGGTCCCTCCACCATGAGTGCTGCAGTGTCAGTCATGTTAGAGGACCTGGACATTCCACCGGACACTGAGGAGGAGGGTCAACTGATGGAGGTCAGTCCCTTAGCAGAGTGACAATAACTGGACAATAACTGGACAATTAATGCCAAGTGATATCTCCCATGTTTAACAAGGCAATGTGCATACAAACAGACAAACAGTATGTGTTGGACAATTAATGTGTTTACTTAGGAATGCATTTGTTTCAGGTTGGAACAATTTATTTGTGATTGTTTGTTTCATGAAACATAGTCCTTAAAGGACAAGTTCACCTTCATAGACATGTGGGTTGAGAAAATGCAACAATATTAGTGGAACACATCAATGAGAGTTTGAGGAAAATCGGACAATCCGTTCAAAAGTTATGAATTTTTGAAGTTTCTGCTCAGTCATGGCTGGATGAGAAGACTACTATAGCTTGTGATGTCATATGAGTACAACTATATAAAGAAAATTCAAGATATTCTCACTTTTCTCACATAATAAAAGAACACTCAACTTCTCTCTTTCAGAAGTCAGGGGAAATAATATTACCCCTAACATAAGTCAGTAACATGTTGAAGAAATGTACACTTTATTCAAAAAGTCAATTTTTTTTGAAATTCTCTTTTTGTTTTCTTTGTATTGTTGTATGCAAGTGACATCATACACTGTAGTAGTCTTCTCCTCCAGCAGTGATTGCACAGATACTTAAAAATTCATAACTTTTGAACGGATTATCGGATTTTCCCCAAACTTTCACTGATGTGTTCTACTAATATTGTTGCCTTCATTCAATCCACATGTCTATGAAGGTGAACACGAGAAGTGCTTTCCAATGTTTGTCCCTTTGTCTAGTATGTATATTTTATCCCTTGCCTGTATGATAGGGATTATACGACACCTACAAAGATTCTTGCTGTCCGATTGGTCGGCTTCTCATCACATGACAATTACTAATAAGTTATTTACAATTTTTGTTGAGTATTTCTGTATATTGCACTCTTATGTCATCCCATTACATTTACTCCCATGATAGGCTCTTTTCATAATCTACTTGTAATTTTGCACTCATCTGACACAATGGACATACTTTTTCAGCCGCATCGACTCAGTCAGTTCAAGCTCATGCTCAAACATTAATTCATTGTCAACAGTATCCACGGATGGCCTCCATGTACGACTGTACCATTGTATAATCATTCACCTTTACTGTACCATTGTATAATCATTCACCTTTACCCCAAAATGGTTGCCATTTTTTCACTACACTCAGAGATTAGGATAGACCACATTCGTTGACATCCAAAGTGCTGTGTTAAACAAATTGTGAATGGTCTTTACTCGTGCAATGAAAAAGGATTTTGCATTAATAGGGGAAAGTTATGAGATGTTAAACTAAAGTCAGCAGCACCTCATGGAATAGCGCATTTCATCCTCCACCTTGTGCAAAGCCTTGTACCAGTGCACTCCTGTCCATTCACTGGTTGTATATTATATTACTCATTGCTGTGTGTTTCTATTGTAACGGTTTCTTTCTCATACATATCATTGCTCTATCTTATCATAATAATTATAAAGAGGAGAAAGGCACCCTTGGTCACTTCATTGTAGTCCACCTTGCAGTATATTGGTGAATTCATTCACAGATACATACAATACTCTTTGTGTTGACTGTCTCAATGATTGCAGGAGTTGTACAATGAGGCATTGTACATGACAGAGAAGATCAACACAGACCCCAAACCATCGCCCTTTGACCTTACGAGAAGAGGAATCATCTATCGCAAGGTACGTCAGAGCAGAGAAGGTATTTCTGTATCCCATGTTGTTCTGTAGCTAGCATTTTGTACAGGCTCGAATGTTGTGGATTTGTGATTTGTAATTTACCACGAGCATGGGCATTATATGGTAGTCATATTCTGGTTATGATTAGATAGAGGCATTGTGTTGGTTCTGTATTCACAAGAAAAAATGTGTGTTTGTAAATTGACAGCATTGCCTGTTTTTCAGCAATTTGTTGTTCTTATCTGGACGTGGCTCATATAGTCAGGCTGATTAGGCATTGACAGGCTGATCTAGACATTGACAATGAGTATGCATATGGCAGAGTGGCTAGAAATTATGCTAACATTGTCAAATAAAATTTTTTGTTATGATTTTCCTGCACACACCTTAGCTTGGGAAGCTGAAGCAGTCTTGGGATGACCTGAACCGAGCCATCGCCTTGGAGCCCCTCCTCCTGGATGCCTACTGGCACCGACACCTCCTCTTCCTCCTGAAGGAGAAACCCACCAAGGCCTTGGAGGACCTCAACACCATTCTCAAGATCAACAAGGACCATGTAGGAGCCTACCGGTCCAGGTGAGACCAAATTAGCCTGGATTGCCTTGTTTTCAGCATTATTGGTTCTTACACTGTAAACACAGAAATTTTTCAAGTGCATGACACTTTTGTGAATGTCATAAGGAGCCAAGATTCGCAAAGGTGAAATGCATACAAAAGTTCTTGTTCTCACATTGCATTGAATGCCAGTGGCAATTTAACCCATTGAGGACGGGCAGAATTTGCTGTAACACGCATTTCCCATAGACACCTGCCAGGGTATACTCAGGACTAGTCTTCAATGGGTTAAGAAAAGTTTCATTGACATGCTGTGACTGCAGACACCATGATCAATGGGTATGCTCTTCCCTATTATGTTTTGCAGCTACAAGCCTTACAAGGGGTGAAAGTGCTTGGTGACTATAAAATATAACACTGACAACTGGATTACGGATGATAGTCCTACCAGTAATAACTGGAGGTTTGAAGGGCAAGCATCGTCATAATTTGCAATTTCAGTGTCATGAAATTTGTCATGTACATTTATCTCTAATGGATGTGCCAATTAAATTACATGGACTGGGGGAAGTTGAGTGCCATTACTCAACCTTTTCCTTACAAAATTTTGACAGCTCCTTAAACTTTCCACAAAACTCACAAATTTCCTGAAGATAGTGGGCTGTGATAAGTACAGTTATCAGCTGTAGATACATAACCCCTCAAAAAAAAAAAATTGCTTTGCCTCAGCTAAGTTTCCCTTGCTTGTTCCTCTGATGCTAGGGCTGAAATATTCACCGAGATGGGCGACGTGACCATGGCCATCATGAACTTCACCCAGACGGTCAAGCTTGACCCTCATGACCACGAGGCATTCTTCAAGCGGGCGGAATTGTACGAACAGGTCAGTGTTGCTATGATCCTCTGACATAAGATGTAAACGAATGAGAATGACTTTATGTCAGTGAGGAAAATTAGGTGGTATGATACATGAAGTGGGCAGAGTATGTGCATTGTCTGCTTTCTTGAAGACACCATCAGGGAGTGTCATTTTGTCTGGCCTTACTGCCGTTCTGAGTAATGCCTATGTAAAAATTTGGTATTCCAATGCATTATTCTTGCATCAAAGTTAAGTTTCTCATTATGCAAATGATCAATGTTGAGTATCATTCAGAACTTTGACAATAACCTTGTCTGCCCTGATGCTCAAATGTGTGACTGTCTGGTATTTTTTATACACAATTTTTCTCTTAAATTTTATGAATCACAAAACCATTGAAGTTATGCCCTTGTGTGTGATCATCTTAGATTATAGCATGTGTGATAAAGAGATGTAATGCAGACACAAATCATCTTGATGGTTGTAATATGCAAGTCCTGTATGGGCTCCCAATTATGTCTTGTGTGTGAAAAGAAGCAAGCCATGTCAAATGCAAAAACAAGAACAGTTAATATGTAAAGCTCTACCATTACATGCTTTGCCTGCAGAGAGGTGAGATGCTACTAGCCCTGGAAGACTACCGGGAAGCCACCCGACTCATGCCCAACATGACCAAGGCCATCATGAAGAGGGGTCTCTACCAGTTTGAGATGAACAAGTGAGTTAATAGCATCAGCAGCAGGGTTTACTCAGCTCTCTGCATATTGTGTGATTGCATGCATGCAATCTTCTCAAAACGCTCATTGTATGCAATGATCATCAACTTTCCATAAGTATGTTTACATGCAGTAATTGAATTTGAAGTTTCTTGAAAATTTTATAAGCTTTTTCCTCTGAAATGCTATTGGCAGTCTGTTTGTAAAGTAGAAAATATGAATTTGTACAATTTTGCTGACCAATGTGGACATATGATGTTATCATGCACTGCAGGAACTGGATGGCGGCCATCAAAGATTTTACCGAACTCCTGGTGCAAGAGCCTAACAATGCCATAGGTCACACCTATCGAGGTCGGGCCTTTGCCAAGCAGGGTATGTACAAGGAGGCTGTGGCGGACCTCTCCGCTGCTGTGCATCTGGACCCAAACAACAGTGTGGCTTTCTACCACAGGGGATGCCTGCTTCGCAAGTCGCACCCCAAGCAATCTCTACAGGTACCACCAACAGCCGACTATTGTTAACTTGCAATCTACCAAGGCCAAAATTACATCATCTACACACAATTGCCATATTCGTGTTTTCTTCCAATTGACACATAGTTTTTAGTAGAGACTATTAAAGGTGCATGTGGATTACGCTTCAGGCACAGATGGGCCTACTATCTAGTTTGTGCACCCTTCTCTCGCTTTGGTGGTGGGAATAGATAAATCGTAATGCTGGTGCTTAAATATTCAGTAAAATTTTGCTTCAAAATTTACAGTGTACTGAATGTAAACAGTGTTCACACCAGCTCACAGCTGTCCTAGCACATTAAGGGTACAAAATGTCTCCAAACTAATCACCATCATTTTCCTGCAACAGGGCCAAAGAGTAGAAATTATACCTCATTATTTTCTTGTCAGGTTTTGCGAACTCTTGCTGTGCTTTTTAGACTTGTTGCCCACTTACATCACTTTTCTACAGAGGGAAATCAACATGACAGGAAAAAAAATGATGATAATTTCTTGTCTACATGGAGCAGAATAACCCCAACCTATACCCTCGATCATCACACTACAATATCTTTTAAACGCAATCATGCCGTTGTCATTTCTTGTCCTGTGCCCAGGATCTGAGCATTTCTATCATGCTGAACGACAGCTACGATAACGTGATGGCCTTCTTCCACCGCGGCATCCTCTACATGGACATGGGTCGACACGAGGACGCCATCACGGACTTTGACAGCGTGCTCAAGCTGGACCGAACCATCGCAGCGGCCCACGTCAATCTGGGACTCATCTACATGATGGACAAGGACAACTATCACAAGTACGTCAGGTGTCCTCCGTGGGGGAAAGTCTTGGCAAAAACAGATGTGAAATATCGATACTCCCACTTTCTCTGTGAATTCTTAGATTTTTTTTAGAACCAGAGAGACATGAAATTCTGAGAGGCAGTGCCACAAAAGGTTTTTCTTGGTCTTCAAAGTTGATGTTAACTTGCTGGTATTTTTTAATCATTATTATTATATTTCTTTCATTAATTCTTATCATCTAATATTTCCAGCCTGTGAAACATGAAAGCTAAAAAAGAAAAAAATGCCTTCATCAATAAACACAGTTTGTAATTTCTGTATCCCTTATATTTTGATTGCTTTCCATTTATCTGCTATTCCTGAATTATAAGGAGATTTTTCTTATAATTAGTGCAGAAACTTAATTTCATAGGAGTGTTTACATGTGACAAGTAGATTAGCCAAGTGAGTCATTATCATATCAAGTGATATATAGTTGTCCTCATAATAGGGATTGTGCTATCAAAATCTTTGTCCTTTTGTTATATGTACATGACATACAGTAATATCTGACTTCCATACTTTGTATTTGCCTGCAGAGCTATCCAGAAGTTCACTAACGCAGTGAAAGTGGATCCAACCTACGTCAGAGCTTTTGTGTGCAGAGGAGAAGCACATCATAAGATCCATGATGTAAGTTTTTAAATTCATTCTGTTTTTTGGACACAATTGATTATTCAATGTGCCGTTAATATCTTTTGTAGCACTCTATGGAGTAGTGCATTTGACTGTGGACTCTCACTTCAGTTGGGGGGGGGGGGGGGTGGGGGAGCTGGATTCAAGTCCTGTCCTGCACTAATATCCTTGCACAAGATGTTTTACCTACTATTGGTCTGTCTTATCTATGGGATAAATTGGGTTTCTGGTTATGCTGGTGTAATAGTGACATAGTCCTGTTTGAGAACAGAGCTAACACTGCGAAGGCCACCCTTGGTCAATAAACCGTAATACAATGTGCTGTGATCGCCTTTAGTGTGATCATAGTGCATTGTACTGAATTTGGTAAGATACTTCATGTCCTATGAATGCCTGAATAGATGGATGGCCATTGATCTTGCATTTGATGATGAGCGCTGTCATTTGTCGTTCTTTCCAAATATACAACAACTGGACTCCCTGTGATTAACCATAAACTGCAAAGGGTCACATTCATGGCCGAGCATGTGACCCTCAGCATGCCAGGATGTATGTGTACCGGTATTCAGTGGTTTATCGGTTAATGCTATGAAGGGTCACTCTGTTATTTCACATAGTTTGGATTGTTGGTGTGTTTACAGATCTGAAATGATTAGAAGTGATGGATATCTGAAAAAAATGATATCTAAAATTGTTGATCTTAACAGCTGAAGAATGCCCTCAAGGACTTCACCAGAGCCATCCACCTGAGGCCAGACCAGCAGCACTACTACATGCTTCGTGGACAGATCCTCCTCAAGATGAACAACCTGGAACTTGCCAGCTTCTGTGTTCGGTTAGCTATCATGTTACTTGTATTGGCATGAATGCTACCATCCTTATCATCATCATCATCTTGATATTTTTTTTTTTTAATTTCTTTACTTATTCCTTGTATTTGGGGGAGGGGCTGGGGGAGGATAGCTAATACATTCCTTGTTGAAAACTGATCTCTCGACTTTGTTCTTGTTGTTGTATATCTTTGGAAAAATCTACCACTCTGTTATTTCACTTGTTTTTCAGATGACATTTGTGATTACTTGTTCAAATTCTACCTGAGTGATGATTTATCAGTATGTTCCTCAATATAATAAAAAGAAACCAGCAAGTTTTTATGATGTGGAACATTGTAAGCCATTTTCATTACCAACAGCTATTGATATGAGTGTCTGGTAGTGTCATGTAACAAGTGTGTGTAATGGTCAGCAAAAATTTGTTTTGTATGGTCTTAGCTCCTTGTAGATTAAGTCTTACAGACAAGGTCATATGTTTCATAAGCCTACTGCTCACAACAGTGATTTAAATGACAGTCTTTGGGTATTTTTTCCATTAATTTCCTCTTATTTTGGGCCACCAAAGTTACAGTTCTGTGATGAGGGGTACATGTGAATCTTTGGCAATTTTGTATGAGTTATTTGATTTCAATGTCATTTTCGATCTAAAGGGTTATATACTTCACAACCTGAATGGCTGTAAAATAAGTTGACACTATTCAATGAATATTGGGAAATTGCGTCATATAAAGATCAATCATTTCATTTATAAAAAAAAAACAACAACAATTGAATATATGAGCATTATATGTGTGCATTCTCTCACCAAATTAGAATGAACAAAAACCGTGAAAAGGAAGCCTCATGCTCCCATTTCTACCATATGGGTTTTTACTCTCTTTTCTGCTTTATCTGAAAGACATGCAGCTGAGTTGGCCCACGGGCTGGGCTCCTCACCCACCCAGCAGGCGGCTGTCCAGAGCTTCCTGCACAACTACGGCCGGGCCATCGATGTCCTGTCCAGTACGGCCAAGGTCAGCCCCTCAGCCCCGCTCTACATCCTCCTTGGCAAGACGGAAATCAAGGCCAAGAAGTACCGGGAGGCTGTGGAGAGTCTGGAGAAGGCCCTGGGATTCATGGTAAGCTGCCATGTGGTGCTGTGGTAAAGTGCCTCTAACTTGTCCGAAGAGTGAGAAAAAAAGTTCATAGGTTTAATCCCCAGTAGATGACAACCATCCTTTTGCTACTTCATAAAGACCAGCAAGTGAATTTTCATAGTCAGAGCATGCCACTATTCACAACTGTAGGCGTGAAGGAAAGGAGACAGCCATATCTTAGTATAGATCTACTATCATGTTTGATACTATTTTGAAGTAGATGCAGTGATTTCTAAACATTGTGTGTGTTCTTTTAGAATAATACTTGCTGCCGTTCATTGTCTGAATATAGTGCCATCTTTTTCTCCTTTTTTTTTGGTGAGGAAACTTATGAAGTATGGTATGTTCCGTGACAAAAGACGTGGTATGCCAACCTCTGTAGTATGAAGAGAACAGTCTGCTTAGATTTAAGTAGCAGGTATACCGTATGCTAATTGTTTATTACTATCTATCACTTAGACTTTTTAGGAAACAGATGAATGATTTCATATCTTCTCTGCCATTTTCCAGAAACCCTGGCAAGAGCGTCAGACATGGCCGATGGAGGCGGCTGAGGTCTACTACCTGATAGGAATGTGTCACATGGAGATCCCAAACATACTCAAGGCTTACGAGGCCTTCAACAGTGCTATCAAGATCAACCCAGATTACCCAGAGGTAAGGCAAACCGTGAAATGAGTAACTCACCAAGATACCTGAATATCTCAATAAAGCTACATAGTTTTCATGAGCTGACATTCTGAAGTATATCAGACCTTGTAATCTGCAGCTGATATTGCTGGAGGAAAGGGGTTTGTGTGAAATTACCTGCAAGGTTCAAGAACCATTGCTTCTCTCCTGTCTTAACTGTGGAATATCTGATAGTTGAGACAGTCCTCACTTGATTTCAGAACTAAAGAGTACAATAAGTTATTACTTCCCACAGTACGAAAATGATCTGTTTGATATGCAGTGTTGGATCAGGGGGGCATTTTATGAAGTGTTTTGTCGGACAATTCGTCGCCGGTCACACGAACCGACGAATTACTCGATTTTGGGTCAAATTTTCGATTTTGAGATTTTCAATCATTTCGATAGTAGATATTCCATACTACATATTCTGAAATTCTCAGTGTGTAATTCGGTGTAATTTTTACGTAGTTATCACTTTTGTAGAAGTATGTAATTCCATTTGTGAAAATTATTTGTTTTCCCCATAGACGCGTGTGTTTAAACAATCAGGCGATTCGACGGTTCGGTGACCGCGCGTACGCGGTCACCGAACCGATGAATCAGTGCGCATTGACTTGCGTGTAATTTTTTAGATTCAACAGTTCATTGACCGCGCGCACAGTGCGCGTACTATGTAATACATGTGTTGACAATGACAACGCTCAATGTACATGTACATATGGACACACATGGAAAATGACAACGTTCTTTGCAGACCGAAAATACATGCATGCAGCTCTTTGATGATTTCCCGCTTATTTGTTAACAATACAATTCGATAAAAACATCACAAGTTAGAGCAAGAATTGAAGTCTGATGTACTACAAAAATAATTGGAAATTATAGACATGAAAGTGTAGCAACCATAAGTCAAAAATGGGTTAACTTCAAACGCGATTTTCTCGAATTGTCATTCTTACGCAAACCTGAGGGATTCGTCGGTTCGTGTGACCGGCGACGAATTTGTCGGACAATAATTTGTTGGACAAATTTGCTCTCAGCCAGTCAGATGCAAGGATTTCAGTAGCTTATAATAGTCTGTCAGAAAAAAAGAAAAATCTGACAAAACGCTTTGTCAATTGCCCCCCGGGACTTTCTTCTTGTGTGTATTCACTTTACAGGCCTACTACCAGAGAGGTCTGACAAGGACCAGACTCCATCAAGCCAAAGGTATTCTCGACTTCAACCGAGCCCTGGCCCTGAATCCCAAACTCTTCCAGGCCTACCTGAGTAGAGCTGCATACTATGGCCAGCGAGGGAGGTACTCTAAGGGCATTTACAACTGTAACCAGGCCATCCGCCTGCAACCGAACAGCGTCAGGGCTTACCTCTATAGGTATGTGCATCATGAATTTTGGGATACCTTATTTCTGACCTGCATTCATATTTGTTCCTCTACTTTATTGAGATATTGGATATTGATCGATGATTTGGAACCTGTCCATTTGAAAGACTATCAAAGGATGTGATCAAATACTTTCTAATATATTGATTGTTACAAGTTATATACCTTGTTGTATTCTTATTTCTATGTGGTCAGTGTTGACAATGTGACAATGTTATGTAATGATTTGATCATGGAGGACACCTGGATCTATTTAAATCCAGATCAGCATCTGCACTTTAGTAAACATGCACATCAAGAGATAGACTTCAGGTCGATTGCTATCAAATCTTTGTCGCTATAAATGTGACATGTAAAGTTGTTGGTGCATCTGTTGTACATGACAGAGGTGCCCTGAAGTACTACATCAAGGCCTTCGACCTTGCCATCAAGGACTTGTGCCAGGCCATTGAGCTGGACACCACCTGCTCGCTGGCCTACTTCAACCGGGCAGTCTGCTACCACACCGTGGGTGACTACCAGAAGGCACAGAGGGACTACGGGATTGTCCTCATGCTGGGGGAGGAGAATTCTCTCAAGGTGGGCACTTTCACCTTTTCTTTCTCTTTGATTCTGCTGTAAATCTGCATTTTACTCTCATTCAGAGGTGCTTCATCAAAATATACAATTTGACTACAAACTAGGAATACATTTCATGATTTTTTTTTTCCAAGAGCTTATATCAACACTTCTAATCTATCTGGTATCCAAAGCTTCTTCAGGTGCTCTGTTGCATAGTTGGGAATTGTGTAAGAAATAATCAGTTATATTGTGTGTCATTCCTGTCTCGTCTTTTAAGATGGCTGTGTTATAACCATTTCTTTTTTTCCCTTTTTTTGTGTGTGCAAAATGACCCTTCTTATATTCATAATATTTTCATTTGCAACAAATCAGGCAGAAGAATTAACATATTGCAGCATACTATTCACCAATTTATAATTTGACATGTACGTATTTAGATTTACTGTTTAATTGAAGTTATAAAACCAGGATGAAATCCCAAAGTTCATTATTATTTGAATGATTGACTCACATGATGAATGCCTTTTCCAGTTATAATTTTCTGGTTCCTTGCATAATTCTCTCAGGTGTTGATCAACAGAGGACTCATGTACTTTGCCCAGAAGGACTACAAGAATGCCCGAGATGACTTTGCACAGGCTGTGGAGGTGTGTAGCATTGCATGATTTTAATCTGTATGCATGTTTCAAGCTTCATACATATGAATCTTCACTAGCTAAACCTGTCCTGATATGGGGCATAATATGATTATTAGATGAAATATCCACAATATTCCTGTGATTACCTCGTAGCTGTTTGTGTATTGCTTGTCTTATAAATTTCTTGTGGATTCACTTATTTTTTGAACCTTTCTCCTCCCTCCCTTAATCCTGAAATGTGGAGGGGTAAGGAAGAGTCAAACTAGTGGATAAGTGTTAAGTAGATTTGGACTCAATGTACAGTCAAAGAATCTACTGAGCATTGTGGACTCATACAATATGTTTAAATCATTGTCATCCGAAAGGAACCTGTTGTGCTCCTCATAAAGCATGCCCCAACTTAGGGTACATGTTTTGCTTATAAAAACTGTAAAAAAAAAAAGCTTTGCATAATTATTTCCATTTCATTCATACATTATTGAGCCATCTTGGTTGATTTTTTTGCATCATTGTGAACACACAGGTCAACCCAAGGGACCCCAAGATTAGACACACTCTTGGACTATGCTGCCACAAGTGAGTTATACAAACTGTAGAAACTTCTAGAGATTGCATAATATATGTTGTTTGTACAGCATCTGAGAGATGACCATGAACCAAAGCCATAATTGTCAGAATTTAGAGAAAAGAGAGTATGTTCATTATGTTTGCTGAACATAAATCAATTACACATTGTTGTGACACTGATGCTGGTGCAAGAGTCATGACACTGATGCTGGTGCAAGAGTCATGACACTTTTTTTTGCCGTAGTACATCATGTGCTATACTCAGTGCAGATTCTCTTACAGGAAGAAGGCATAGTTTAGATACTGGTGATTGCTAGGCAAGCTGACTTTCTCATTCTGTTGTATGAGTGTCCAAAGAGATAGAATGAGACTCCTAGATCGAAAGACAGTGAGATATGGAGAACATGTCATTTGTGGAAGGACAGAATCAGAAACTAAGAAATAAAGGGTACAAGGGCATGTTCTAGGACACTAATTAGGATTATTAAAGTCAAGAATATTATTCAGAGGAGGTTGAGATGGATGTGAATGACTGCAGGTAAAGGATAAAATAATGAAACATTTATGTTGTTTAACCTTCAGAAGGATTCATGCCCAAAGATGTGATAATGCCCAGATGATAAAAAGAAGCTATGGTGACTTTTGACGGTCCAACTTCAGTAAGCTTTTGGATCGTTTATGTAAATTTCTTTTGTTTGTATTTTGATTTTTAATTTCTAGACTCAATCGTCTAGAGGATGCTGTGGCTATCTACAGTAGTGCACTGGAGGTCAACCCATTCTTCATCGATGCCTACCTAGGGAGGGGCAATGCCTTCATGGATTATGGCCATAGGGAAACAACCCTTCTGGCAAGGTGCGTAGCAGGAATCTCAGGGTCTCCCGTCATTCACTACCAGATTTTATGTTATACATAGTTATTACCAGAAAATATTGGTTGGACATTTACAGTAGGGGTTGCTTAGAGGGAATCATCGCACTATGTAACTGTTATGGTAATGAGGACAAAATTTCTTGGTTTGTCCCATAAATGGAAACATGATAATAATAACAATAGTGTACACTTCTATAGTGCAACAATCCATCAAAAAGATGCTCATGGCACCTATAGTCTTTAAGGTTAGGAAAAGAAAGAAAGAAAGAAGAAGAAGAAGAAGAAAAGAAAATATATGACCAAGATTCCTGGTGTATACGAGAATCATCATCTTCTTACTGCATTACACATAATCACAGCTTAAAGTTGCCTGGAAAAAATTAATGGTCATTTCAGTATGAGTGGAGAAGTTGAAATTAAAGGAATCTCTCTCAGTGTGTGAAAATATTACCCTGTCTTTACTGTATCAAAGAGTGCTTGCTTTGAAGGATTATTTCGTGTGCCATATCTCACTTTTCTCTCAGTGCCCCGACAGGGTATGTTCTTGTGGTCACAATTGTAATTTGAGGACCAATTTTCAGTATTCGTCAGTATCATTTATGTTTTCATAAAAAACAAATTTGTGATGGGTTTCATGTTATTTGAGATTAAGGTCACAGTCTGTCGAGTAATTAAATGTCTTATTTGCGATGGAATCTATGTTGTGTGAGATGATGCTCACAGTCTATTGAATGAGTAAATGCCTTATTTCCATTCACATTGTAAACTCTCGTATTAACCCTATCAGGAGAGACTACCAGAGAGCCTTGCTCTTGGAGCCAGAGTGCCTGGTGGCGAGAGTCAATCTTGCCTACAACATGCAGATCAGTGGCCAGTACAAACTAGCCTGGAACCTCTTCTCAGCCTGTCTGCAGCTCAACCCTGGTGAGTGTAAGAACCTGAAGATAGGTTATGTCATCATTTCCATGCGTGGGAGCTGAATTTTCTGTTTTGCACATCTGTAACTCTTACCATCCGTCCAACTCTGTGTCTTCATACAATGAAAGCCCAGGCTTGCATTAGAATGCAGTCTTTCAAAATATACATATTTCTAATTTCTTATGCAGAAACCTGAAATCCTCATAAGTCATCTGTGATTCCTGAAAGCAATATGACGAGGTTGATTGTATTAGTGTATTGAGCATCTGTGCTAACTGACCTCAACTTAATCCCCTATCAAAAGGTAGTTTGTACATGATGACTTTCATATGACACAAAAAACTTTGCAGATATCTGCCGCAGAACTTAATTAGACTGTAATAGTTGTGGCCACTAGTAAGTTTTATGATATGATGACCAGTCGATTTAAGTTAAAAAACTATCACCTTCTCATCTCTTAGAATACCGTCCGGCCCTGGAAGGGCGAGCTATGGTGTCGCTACAGATGAGCGACCCCTACGCAGCCCTACTGGACATGAACACTGCTCTCCGCATCGCCAAGACCGCGGAGCTCTTTGTGAATCGGGGCGTGGTCAACCAGTTCCTGCAGGACCACGAGAGTGCCATGACTGACTACCAGGCAGCCATCAGGAAGGACCCCAAATACGCCCTGGCCTTCTTCAATGCCGCCAACCTCTACTTCAGCAATCGACAGTTCATTCAGGTACTCACTGCGTGGGACTTGTGACTTCTTGTCTTATTGTAGTGGCTTCCTCAGTCGACATTTGACCTTTTGGAAATTTGAAATTTGAATTGAATTGAAGTAGGTCAATAATTTTACTTCATAAAAGTTACCAGAGCCTCTGCAGCATGATCATATGAATGAAAAGACAAGATCCAAACACTTTATGATACTCTCTTTGACAAGCTGTTTGGGTACAGCACTTGTTGCAAGAAAAAAGGATGGGTGATGATCAAGCATTTTCTTTCAACTCTCAGAACAAACCTCTCTATTTTATATGATAATATAACTAAAAAATGAAGTTTTCATGATTATAGGTTAATATGTAGCACCTTATCAATTAAGTGATAATGCAGATTTATTGCACAAATGATTAGAATGTAGCTTGTCAATTAAGCATTCAGCTCACACCCAAAGATCTGTAAGAATTAGTTGTTTATACCTGACTCTGATGCATGTTTGAATTGACAGAAGCTACATTATGTGAACTTGAGTGTTTGAAGTCGAACTGTAATTCATGATTATATTTTGACTTTGGTTTGTGGAGTTTGCTTGATATTCAAATTCTTAGTCATACTCAAGTAACTGCAAATGTAGAGATGTGTTAATTACAGGGGCGGAGCCAGGAATTACGAAAAAGACACAAAATTAAAGGGGGTGGGTGCCTGATGCGCCCCCAGATCCTCCACTGATTTATAAACACATTATGTACAGACAATGTGATTTATGGTAATAATTATTTGCTACATCTAAGCTGCTGTAAACTACTTCCTTTGATTTGTATAGGCACTCCAGTTTTATGACAAGACGCTGGAACTGAATCCGTCAGATGAATCAGCACTTCTCAACAGAGCCATCACAAAGGTATGTCGTGAATCACACCATTACACCAAAGTTTTCCATCCAATCACAAGTCTGTACATCATATCCTCCAAGTATAGGCTTTTCTCAATAGAGAAAGTCAAGTGTTTTGCTAAAGTGTTTGCGTAGCTACCGACTCTAAACTACGTTTATATGAAAATCTGGTCAGCTGTTTAAACTGTTAACGTATTGCACCCACTCTCAACTACATTTATATGAAATCTGGTCAGCTTTTTGAAAGTCCATTTGAGTATTGTATATGTCAGTGCTTGAAGTGTGTGTTTGCCCGTATGATCATATGATTTGTTCGGCTTTTAAGGTCATTAGGATCTGCCTCTGTTGTCATGACAACCTCTTGAACCTCTACCATATGCTTCTCTATCTTTAATCTCTCCCCCCTCCCCTTCACTACCAACTCATCATCCCAGGTGCTGATGAGGGATGCGAGGGGAGCTCTGGAGGACTTCTTTGAGGCGGTCAAGCTGAGTCCATTCTCTGCTCATCTGTACTTCAATCGAGGCAACCTCTACACATCTCTCAAACGCTACCAGCTTGCTGAGAATGACTACTCGGAAGGTATGCCATCTGTCTCCATGTGCCTATGCGCCTGTGATCTATTAATCTATAAATAGAATTCATTTCAAAATAGTAATTGAAATAAAAATTAATCTATAAATGCTATTAGACTATCTGCTGGATGTGTGTGAAGTGCTGCCATCTACTGTTATCTCTAATAGCTCCTGTTGTAATACCAGAACTGCAAAATCTCCCTGATTCTGCAGGAGGCTCAGTGAAAATATAATTATTTTCATAAGCTGGCAGAAGAATATTCAAGTTTCCCTAAGTGGATTTTTTTTTCTGCCCATTGAGATTGTATGTAAGTAATATAGAAGGACCTCACCATTTGCTCTAGCTCTTGGAAACATCTCTGACTTTGATGTGGGGAATGCTGGCAGCCCTGCATATAGTTTACAATAGTTCCTTGACGATTTTGCTTGTGTCTTTGCAGATAAAAAAAACAACAACAAACAAAAACGCTTTCGATATTGTTGTTTTATCTTGTTTTGTTAATTGAAACTGATTAGTCTGAGGTCTGAGATTAGTCTGTCGTTTCCATTGCTCCATCTCGACAGCTCTAAGTCTGCAACCAGATGACCCCTTGGTCTACAAACGGCGGGCGGAGGTGCGGGGCAAGTTGGGCAAGAGGGGAGAAGCCATCCAGGACTACAAGAGAGCCATCGAGATCCAGAGCAAGAAGCACTTTTGACTTTACCCCAATTTCACCTTGCCTCACCCCTCCGCAAGCAACGAAGCAACACTCGTACTACCTAGGGCAGCCAAACCTGAAAGATTGGACACACTAGAATAATTCGCTACAGAGCTGGAGTTGTAACATCATTAATGGTAGTGAAAGAACTCTAATTCACTGTATACCATAGGCTGTTATGGAAATATACCTGCAGTGTTAGACCCTGGCAGCAAACATCAGGTGACTGAAGTTACATGGAATAATTAATGTCTTCGCTAAGCTGTGGACAGAGTATGCAGTTGAGACACTCTCTGGCATTAAACCAGGGTCCCGTTGCATAAAACTTTTTTCGCAACCTTAAAAAATTCAGGTTGGGATTTGCCCAACCTGAATTTTTTAAGGTTGTTAATCTAAGAATGTAAAATCGGTTGCATAAAAACTCTGGTTGGGAGCTTCCAACCGGAATTTTGTGATTTCAACCGGAAAAAAATCCGGTTGGAGTTTTATGCAAAGGGCCCCAGTTGTTCTACATGTATATGTAGTGTAAAGATCGTCTGTCCTTTATGTTCCTCCCCTAGAGTGAGGTGGAGGAATTGTGTCCTATGTTTCTAGTCAAATTTCAGGACCTGTAGCAGAAAGGCAGACAGTTTTACAGTGAGATTTGACATCCAATGTAAATTGGGAAATTTGAAGTCAAATTGGATGCAGAAGGATCAGGTTTTCTGTTTTTCTTTGGCCATTGAGCTTTGCCTTAAGCAGATTTTCAAAGCCGTAGAAGTATCAATGAAGTGTTAACCCTTTGAAGACGAGTCCCGAGTATACTTATACCCGAGTAAGCAGGCTACTGGGTTTGTAATATCTTGAGTTTCCATGACAATATTTTTATCTTTGATCTTTTACCTACATTTATGACAAACCAGAGAATCTTTACAAATTTACAGTGCTTAACAAGAATATGTAACAAAACATGGTCACTGTTTTCATCCCATGAGTAGAAGACCATGTAATACATATACACATTGCAAGCTATATATCACATGGCCATTAATGATCGTATGTGAAGCAAAGTGTCAACACTGAATTGTCTATAAGCTGCACTGTGTGTGTAAATTGTGTGAGACATCCGTCCAAATGTCACCTTGTGTAATTCTGAAGATAAATTGATTTGAATAATTTGAATGCATTTGAAGCAAAATGTTAACGCTGAATTGTCCATAAACTTCACTGTGTGTGCAAATTGTGTGAGACATCCGTCCAAATGTCACCTTGTTTAATTCTGAAGGTAAATTGATTTGAATTTGAATGAATTTCTAATATATATTCCATCCATTGAAATTATACACGTGTCTGGATGATAACAATATATTTCATATGTGAGCTCTTTTATGGAACGTCTTTCAGGATAATTGATACTCTATAATAGATTACCATTCCAGTTTCTCATTATAGCAAAGGTGTGAAAAGTGTCGAAGAGCTGTAAAGTTATGTATTATATCACAGCAAATGTATGTGTCATGCATAGACCTACATGTCTATTTTCGAGACCAAATAAAGTGTTATTTATGAACAGTAAATGTATTTCACGTTTGTTTTGCCCTTGAAGAAGTGCCTACTAAGGGAAGTGACTGGACCCAGTTCCGCTCAGTTATGTACAGTATAATCATGCAGATGACATGGAATTTCTGGACAAGTGTTGAACAACATGGACAGCATGGGAAACATAGTATCTGATGGCATATTTGCCAAATTTTATTTGATAACTTTGCCATACCTCCATAAAAACTGCCCCGTCTTGACAAAGAAGGGCAGGAATTTACGGATGAGCGACAACTGCATGGGTAATGGCATAGATATCATGTACAAAAATATCCCAGATTTGGGATTAATAAGTAACAAGGTGGGGAAGATGTATACCTGTGTATAGTAACAAAATTTGCGTAAAATGTACAGAAGCGATAATTCATGGCACATTTAAAATCCCTCCCTTTTCAGACATTTTTTATCTTCTGTAAGGGTTACTAATCACACAAAATAGGAAATCTCTACAGCACAGCTACACGTACTACTCCTAATTATAAATACATACTTGTAATTCCACTGAACATGTTCCTCTTCAAACTCATTTAAATGTGACCCGCTACAACAGAAGGATCCTAAAGTCGCTGATGGGTGAGCCGAGAAAATCCAAGTTTGAAGTCAGATCATCAAAATCCGTCAAAACGTTCGGATTTCTGTTCTTTGACATAATTTTGTTGTCTACTGTATCTTCTATCATCTGCCGAAATTTCGAAGCTAAATGATCAAAGGAAAGGCAAGAAAATAGCATTTTTCTGGGCCATGATTTTCCGACTTTGAATGGAACAGAAACGTGTCCGAAGATTTGGATTTAGCGCCGCAGCTAGACTCCGCCCCTAGCAACGAGGAAGTGATCTCATTTGTCAGTGCGTGGCATCCTGGTTACTGACTGGTCGTGCGTAGACTGTTGGCGCTAAGCTTGAATGAATATCGCGGAAGTTGCTAGGAGCGTACCTTCTAATGTCGAACGGTGAAAACTGTCTTGCTTCCCCTTGATCATGCTATGATCATCCCCTTGATCATAGCGTCGGAAGGAAAACTTTGAAGGCGCTTTTCTCAAAACGTTGATTTCTTAAACCACTCGACATGCCCTAATAAAATCATCGATATCTCCACAACCGAGCACTTTTATGAGTCATGTTATATATGACATCAAAGTGGAAGAGTAAGGGAATAATGATATGTCATTTCAGAAAATTGTCCTCTTCCGACTTTCGGATCCTTTTGCTGCAGAGGGTCACAAATGTCCTCCTATAATGTATAAAGGAAAGGCTTGTACCACGCACGCAATTTCCGTGTTATTATCATCACAATTGCTGTAATGCAAACTTTAGGGAAATAGATCTGGCTCCTTGTGTATTCAAGGAGGTGGTAACTTCTAGATCATGGTACCACTCTCTTTGGGGGTGAGTCTTTCCAGGGCCCCATTTCATAAAAGATGTTAGGATAGCAACTCTTGCTGGAATGGCAGTTTCCCATAGCAACAGCCAATCAGGGAGCTAGATCATGTTGTTACCATGACATTTGCAATCCAGCAAGAGTTGCTATCATATCAACTTTTTAGGAAACAGGGCAACTGCTAGATGAAATCTGAATGTATGCTAGTACTGGAAAAAAACGGTGGACCAGTGTCATCACTTGTTATGTTGAAATAATGTTATACAGTACCAGGATTAGAAACACATGAAATACATGTACAAAGAAACCTTAAGGGCAAGAAAACTTACTTCTCTGCGAGAGTTCGTTCCATCAAGTGCTCTTTACTAACAAAATTCTATGTACTACATATGTGGTGGTGACATACACACCAATGATGAATGTCCATCTCTCTACTGGCTAAGTTGCTCATTGGGAACACCATGCCATTACAGACAGATGAAAAGGGGGGGACTCCTGCCTCTTGTCAAGATGCAGAGTACAAAGCATGTGTCTTGTTCCTATACTCTTTAAAAATGTTGCATTGATAGTACCAGTAATGGCGATGAACATCCAGTTGATTTAGATACTAGTCTGCCCGCCATTGTTGTAAATCCAAATGCGAGCAAATTCTGACAGGCGTTAAAATGACTGCAGTAGTGATCATTACAAAAGGTAAGCTGTGAGTCTTTCTGGTGTTCGATGTCTTACATGTATGTGTGCAGCGGGTTATACAGGGGAATCTACCCCTGGGGATTCCCCTATACAGGGGAATCTACCTATACCTAATACAATATACCTAATACAATACACATGCACTGTGAAATGAACAGACAGCCTTTGTCACATTAGGTATATGAAATAAATTGGTTCTCTTCTTCGATGAGATTGTCAGAATAAAAATAGTAACTATTTGTAGGCCTACACTAATTTGGACAGGTTTGTGCTAGACCAAATTACACAACATGTACATGTATGGATTACGTGAGCTGACAGGGGCTATGTTTACATCAACACATGTCACAGTCTAGAAGAGTACACTGTTTTGACTCGGTTAAGTCTCAGTCTGTTGAATTCTAAAGATCTGTTGTTTTATTTTCTCCTCTTACATCAAAATATGTTTAAAAAGTGACAGGAGAGCCTGAAACAATTCATTTGTGATTTTGTTGAGAGAACTATACATTCAAAAGTGTTTATTTTTATAGTTATTTTCACTTTTCAGACCAAAATGGTTATTTCTGCCGTTCAGCACATCAACAGACATCATGCTTGAGAAATTTAAGGTGCCTATAACATATACAGTTAAACTCGCATAAGTCGATCTTCTCGGGACTGAGCAAAACACATCGACTTAGGCGAGTTTCGACTTGTGCGTAAGTCGAAAAAAATCGACTTAACAACAGTCACACCACACGTACATTATGTATAATGTACATGTATGTTGTCTACTCTGGAGCCGAGAGCTGGAGAGGTGTGCCGCAGCACGGGTCGCCCGGCATGGCCGCGGCTAACTTTGCATGGACAGTGCATTAGCATTGGCACAGGTCCGATTACTTTACACCCTTGTTAAACCTTGGGGAAGTGAATATGAACGATATTTGAGCAGTGATTGATTCCAGTTTACCATACCGTGGCTTGAAATGCGTGTAGAGGTGTACTTCTGATTTACCCGTGCCCGTAACTCTCCCCCTACCGCTTTGAAAACTCAGCAGCTTCATCCATCCACTGCACAGCGCAGACTGCAAACATACACAGACTATACACAACCCAGTCGCTGTACGCACAATTATACACAGCAAAGTCGCTGTACGTACGTAGCGCTAGCGCGACAGGGCTGTACCAGCGGACCTCCAAACACGAAGAGAGTTCAACAATCGCATGCGATCGCTTTGAATTTTGATACTTTAGATCATTTTTTTGTCACCTGTCTGGTCGGGCTAGTTCTTACGTAAACAAAAACTGGCGTCTCGTGATTTTGACAGTGATTCATTGCACAATAAAATCTTATTCGACTTAGGCACAGTGAATTTAATGGTTTTTCCGTGAAAGTGTTCTTCGAATTTCATCGACTTAGGCGAGTATTCGACTTACAAAATTCGACTTGTGAGTGAATTATTACACGTAAGTCAATGGGGAAAAATCGGGACTTTTTAAAATCATCGACTTGCGCGATTATTCGACATATGCGATGTCGACTTAGGCGAGTTTAACTGTAGTTGCATCATAGGGAAACACTACACTACACATAGGAGACTAAGGCTTTAATATGGCAAACAAATTCACTGTAATCGTTACCAAGAACTAAAATCAATGACCATATATCACTTTTGAACCTGCCATACCAGCTGATAAGATGTAGCAATAAAAAAAAAACACACACAAAAAAAAATGTAATTAAAGGTAAGGCATCATTTTTTTTTTCTCTCTCTCTGTTTGCTGAGGGCAAAAGTCTGCTTCAGAATAGTATAAAACCAGAAATATTTGCGGCCTGAAATTTTTGCAAAATGGAGCCAACAACTTTTTTGTGGCATTAAATTTTCGCGAATCACCACTTGCATTCAATGCATAGTATATAATAGAACTTTCATGTGCATTTTAATTTTACGAATCTTGGCTCCTCGCAAACTTTTTGAAATATCATGCGCACGAAAATTTCTGATTCTACAGTGAACAGCACATAGCTTGATATCAAATGTTAACTTGTCCGACGCTCACTTTTAGTTCTTATTTAAACCGAGTAACCGCTGATGTCATACCCTAGTTTACTGCAGAATATTCATACACTTTGTGACTTTGATACAAAGTATCCTCAGACAACCTACTGCAAATGAAAACACCCAACCCCCACATCGACATCCTGTCTAGTCCCCACTGCACTCTGCATCGGAACCCGACTCCAGAAGTGTATCCAAAGCCAGAGGAGTCTTTCCTTCCTTCCACTTCCAAATGTAAGTGACATCAGCTATTACAGTGAGCAGTGGTGGCATGTTACTTACCCATACTGATGAGCAATGCTACAAATTATAACCGTAAACATCAATATTTTCGTGTGATTAATTTTTTTTTGCGCTGAGCAGCTCAAAAACATATTCGCGCTGCGCAATTGTCAGCCCATTCAGAATGTGCAGAGAAAATTGTGAAGATATTTTTGCGGGTTTTAGAATTCATGCCAGCCAGAAGTGGTGCAAAATACTCAAAAATTTATATACTGCGAAAATTCCTGCGTTTGCAGTTAACATAAGTCCTCATGGAGATTATAGACTTCCCAGACCTTTTTTAATCCATCAAATCTCACAAACTCATCGCTTTGGTCTTTGGCACACTAATGTAGACTGATAAGAAACTGAACAAGTGTATAACGTGCATGTATCAGGCAAAGACAGAGGGTGATGTCTAACATGTATGTTTAAACTTACTGAGCATGGCCACAGTTTACTGCTTCTAGTGACTGTGTGTACAGTGCACTCCCGTTATAACGAACACAGTTATAACCGAATTCCGGTAACAACACAATAAAAATTCAGACTGCAACATTATATTCTCTACATTTTTTTTGTTTGTTTGTTTATTTGTTTGGCTACAACAAAATTTTGATATAACAAAAGAAAATTGCTGGTTCCTAGGACTTTGTTATGACGGGAGTCCACTGTAATTTACATTATAGTGAGCACAAGTTTGTTACATTCTGAAATATGCAACATGTACAGTATGTCCAGTGGTCAGAAAGTAATCTATGTAGAGTGATAAACTACATACTCCCTCCTTTGGAGCAGCAATCTTTCTTATCATATACTTGCACCTTTATACCTTGTGATGCCTGCAAGCAAAAAGCTGATATTTCTCTGTAAGCTCATTATCATATTGTGGGAAAAACAGAGAACCTTCAGCTTGCAAAGCACAAAAATTATATGAAACACATTTCAAAATCCATATGTTTCCAAGATATCTTTGCAAAGTCTCTTCAAATGTGCACTTCTCAATATGAGTAGAGCATAATATATCACACTTAGTACACTGTATGTAAATCCCTCCAATGTACTGATAAAGTTTAGAACAGTGCTAATTGACTCTCATATACTATGAAACAATCACATGGAATATTTCATTTACTGAAACAACGCAAAGCTGCAGTATGCCCCATGTAATCGTGAGTGTGAAAAAAAAAATACATCACATGAAACAATCTAAAATGAAAATGCAATCTTAACATACCATTGAAATCACATTCCTTATTCATTCTTACTAAGAAACCTTCACTTGCATTAAATACATTGCCATCCCATACAAGGCATCAAAGCATGTACATCTCTGCATACTCAAATACATTGCTTGTGCCAAGTGCTCATACGTTTGTATCTCATTATTTATTTACCTAGGCTGTGGATAACTCCCTATTGAGACAAGACAAAATTCACCCCCAAACATATTTTTCTTTCAAATCTCTTGGCAAGCAAATACATGTACCATTAAAGCCAGATGTCTAACAAAACACGCAAATGCATAACAATCTACAAAAAGAACATCAAAATGACTGAACCAAGTGAACTGTAACACAGTTAACGTTTCACAATGTGTAATTTGAGTGTCTAACGATCTGAAAGGCAGCCTTTTGGTTTGGACCTACATGTACTTACAGGTATTTTCTGTACTGTAAAAGTGGAAATTTTCACGGTATGGAAATTTTTGCGCATTTCGTGCAACTAGAAACTAGTGGAAAATAAAAGCATGTAAACATTTTTGCATGCCATATGTTCCAGTGGAAAATGTCCCGATTCCGCGGAATTAAAAACATGCAAAATTCATTTTACCCAGCCGAGCACAAGAAATTCCTTGCGTGAAAATATCCAATTTTACAGTAATTGATTCAAAGGAGAGACACATTCAGCCAGCCTGGTATTCATTTCATGGTTGTTACCATGTTATCTTTAGCCATATCTTTGTAATCATTCTTCTAACATCCACCCTGTATTGCAATTGAGCTATCTGCATGAATAATGTCAAAACATCATATACATACCTTTGTAACCTTTCACTGGTATTTGTCATCAACAATATACCAATATATATGACAACAGATTTTCACTCGCGTTGCTGACCCCATCAACTGGTCTTATTATACTGTACTCTACATTGGCATAGTGATATATTTTCCACCACCAATCTCAGCTGGCTGAGATGGTGTGACAAAACATGTGTGATGTCCTGAAGATTGGATTGCAAATCAATTGTGACAAGATGTATTGCACCATGTAGCAATTCCATCAGAGTTTCATGATGGCTCTTGTAACACTCTATACGTGCCGGCTGCAAATGTCATTCCAATGTCTCCAAAGTTTCGTAATCTTGAATGACTCCAAGCATCTTTCCACTCTTCCTGCAGCCTGACAGCAATAAATAACATCAACTCAGAATCCTTAAACTCATAGATGCCTCACAGTACTTTATTTTTTTTTTTCCAAACATCACATTAGGTGTCTCTATTAAAAGGATTATTCCAGCATCAGCGTTTGCGTTTTTTCCGTGGCACGCTGTCAACACTGCTGTTACTGTCAGAGTCGGAGTCGCTGGTTCCTGACGATCCCGACTCTGAATCGCTGTCTGAGCTTCCCTCTGACTCGCTGTCACTCGACTCTTCAGAGCTAGTGATTGTCGATGAGGAATCAGAGTCGATGGTCCCTGAGGATGATTCACTGTCGTCGTCTGAATTGCTTTCACCATTTGATGGCTTTCCGGCTCTGTGAATATGGAGAAATCAGAAAGACATTGCTTCACTCACCCATGAAAATTCAGAAGTATGGTTTATGACAGGCTATTAGCTCCTCTCAATCAGTACTTGTCCAGAACTTACCAGAAAAATACATTCCAACACACGATATTTCAACTGTACATACGTGTATATATCTTTTTAAAGTTTCATACAGTATCCAATTTTGATGCTAAACGGAATATTTAGATAAGAAAATTTGTGCAACATGCAAACATGTTTCCTACATAAATCGCTAAATGGCCAGCTAGCAAATGAAGGTCCTTTGCTTGATGCTTGAGACAACACAATTTGCATTTAGACCAAGGTACATTACAATTTACAGTGGAAAGTAAGTATAACAAGACCCCTGGGACCAAGACAATTTGTTCTCTATATCAGATTTTTTTTTTTGAATATTAGTCAATGAACAATAAAAAAAAGAAAGAAAATATATTCACTGGGACCCGAGAAATTAGGTTGTTATACACGTATCAGGTATTTTGTCATATCAGATCTACTTGTATCAAGTTTACACTGTACCAAGAATTTAACAAGATAAGCTAATAACCCACTGAGGACGAGTCCCGAGTATACTCGGGCAAGTGTCTGAAGGAAATGCATGGTGTAGCAAAATCAGCCCATCCTTAACGGGTTAAAGAGCAATTCAATTCCCAACCACTACCATTTCTCCAAGGTGTATTCACTGTATTCCACCACAAACTTACTGTGCTCCTTCCTTCTCTTCCCGCTGCCTCTGCTTCAGCTTCTTGTTGAGTGTTGATATTCTGGATGGCCGATGGACGTACTTCCTCTTGCCCGTGCACTCGTAAGTCCAGTGCCCCATCTCAAGGCACTTCTGGCATCGCACATTCTCCTTGTTTTGACTGCAATTCAAGGGCAAGATGGTGGGCAACACAAATTATGAATAGCATATTTGACAGGCAATTTGAGTAGCAAATTTAGTCTGCACAGTCTGACTGTGCAATCATGACAATTAATAAAAAAAGAACAGCTGTGTAAGTTTACATCTCAACTGCAATTAAGGGAAGATATGATACCTTAATCAAAATCGAAGAAATAAAATACACACTTTCAGTGTTCACATCATGTCTTTACCTTCTGAAAGCTTTACCATACAGTAGATCAAACAGGCCCTGTTCCCTCATTGGGTCAATTTTCCTTCAATCACACTTGAAGAGATGTTGTTGATTTCCTTCTTTCCGTCCTAAAGTGGAGTGGTGGGAATATTTGTATTGTGCATGCACCACAAACTCAGGAAAACATATTGACGCACCATTGAGCACATATGTAAAATAATTCTTACACTTTGGTATATAATATTTTTTGATTGGCTGTGATCTCTAGTCTGTACTCTGGGAGGTTGCTTTTTTTTTCTTCCAATATCATACTCATCTCTCATTGCATTTTGTGAATTCCGCTGTCCGACTGCCTTTGGGTGTCTTTCCTGAATGCCTCCCGTGGCATCCAATGCAGACAGTGCACAAACCATGCAATAAAATGCTATGTACCGGAACAGAAAGCTTGATCCTCTTGTGCATGTGCAAGCTTGCTATGAAAACCCCACAGCTTGCATGGCTTGCGCACTGTCTGCGCTGAATGCAGCGGGACATATGCATGAAAGGCAGCCAAAGGCTGGTGGACAGCAGAATTCAAGAAGACATTTAATCCGAAATACCTACAAAGTGATTTGTTTGCTGACAAATTTGAGTACCTGGTACCCAACTACTCTATCGGTGTGGAATAGTACATGTACATTGTAATTTGGAATTATGTACAAGATCAGGTTAGCTCTGATTTTATTTTTCTCCTTACCAAAATTTGTAAAATTATGTCAGATTTCACTTTAACAGGGCTGATTTGTGCACGGTGAGGCGAAAGCCACACCGAATATTTTAGGTGCGGCAGCTCGCTGCACTGAGATGAGCCAGCCCACTGGCACCTTTGTTTCGGTGGGTCCCGGCACATTAACGTTAGTTGATTATATACATGTATCTTGATTTTTTTTTTTTTGTCAAAAAGTGCAGACAGAATTTTTGTTTCATATTTTGATCATGGAGAGAGAGCATGTGTGTGTAACAAAAATTTAAGTGCAAACTTGCGACAATCTGTCAGATGCGAGATGGCCGGATGCGGATGAAAAGTGAACAGGCCCGCTCCCGGCCATGCTTATTAATATGACTCTGAGGAGGAGGGATCCTTACGAGCAGGAGCCCCCCCCCCCCACCCCCCTCATGTGCAGGTTTAAATTCTACTCTCCAGTACTGAGATCTACACGCCTGTTACCTCGTCTCGTCTTGTCTACTTTTTACTTTATTTAACGTTAGGCCTAACGTTATATCTAACGTTACCAATACCAATGGACCAAGATCATGATGAGCAGCAATATTCCCAATAATAACAAAAATTAGGCCTATCACAAATTTCTGGCAATTGCCAATATGGGTAGACAATCATTCGGTTCTCAGCTCTGCTGAAAATGACAACAGAAGAGGGAAATCGTCTGAACCGGGGCGAAACTGTCATATCTCCAGTATTTTCACACATACAAAAAAAAAGTCCCTTTGCAAACCACATGGCATTGTGTGATCACGATACCTACGCAATCACTTTCCCCCGAAGTCGCCTGCCAAAGCCAAGCGAGCTCCAATCGCGCCCCATGCGCTGGCGACTTCATCCCCTTCATGAGGGGTTCGAGACCACCCGCCCGGGCAGTTCTATCTGCACAAGAATGTATCATACCGCTCGAACCCTATGGTCTATTTTCCATTTCAAATTCACTCACAATAATGGTATACGAGCGTAGACCATAAATCATATATACTGTAACAAAATGAAATGATAAAAAGGGAAACTTTGCTTACTTTCTCTTGGCGTTCAACAAAGCGATACGGGTCGCCATTTCGACAGTTTGAGCCCTCTACGGTCAGACAGGGCCAGTAGTTGTACTGAGGGATTTTCCCCACCGAACTCGAGTTCGGCGAATTTCTCTGCGCTCTCAACGCAGATTTATGTTTTTAGTGTGGTAAATTAAAAGGAAATTTGCTCACAGAATCCTGGTGTCACATAAGGGTAAGTCGCACATCCTTCTGCTTTGTATCAGAATTGCTCAATGGTTCAAGTACCGCTAATCTCTGGTAACATTTATTATGCAATTTTAAGTGATATTTAGTTATCTTTCTTGTTGATACAACAGTACGTTGCAATATTGCACGGGAGGGGGACCCCCACTTACAGCTTAAAAACCAAAAAAAATACAAAACAGAAACATAAGAAAACTCGAGACTTTTGAGGGTTTCCCCTGAGAACCTTCCCATCCAGGAAGAAGGGGGAGGGAGGGAGAAGGAGCACTGACCCTTGACTCACTGCAAATCAATGTAAAATACCTCGATCCTTTATAGGTTACCATACCCCACGCCTCCCCCCCCCACACACACATACACACAAAAAACAAACAAACAAACAATAAAAAAAAAAGGAGGGGGGGAGTTCCACAGCCCCTGCATGTGTGTTGTAAGATTATATGATTGATTTGAACGAACCTTATGAACTGTGTATGAATATAGTAGACTTTGTCAATGAAAATGTTCAAAGAACCATTTGATCGTGCATTCTGACACCACACTGTCCGACATGTAGTTGTCACGAGTCAGCGATTGACATTGGCCATGAGACTTCAGCTTTTGATAACATTACTGCCGACAGTGCTAATCTTTAATGCCAAAAACATAATATCATAGAGCATCTGGTCGTACATACACACAGACAGGCATGCATCAAACACACACACACACACACACACACACACACACACACACACACCATCATCATCACACCGGCTGGGGGCATTTCATGAAGCAGTTTTATGGTCAGACATTTTTCTGACAAACAGCTACGAGTTCCTGAAATCCTTGCATCTGATTGGCTGAGAGCATTTTGTCCAACAACTTTGTTGGACAAAATGCTTCATGAAATGCCCCCCTCAGTTTTACACTCATAATTGATGGATCTATCCAGTCATGAACATATCCTGGATCATTAATACATTGGTTTGGCAGCTGTTGATGCCCTCAAGAGTACTGTAATAATGCATAATAAATGTACATGTATATATGCAAGGCTCCACACTAACTTCTTTTTTTTTTTTCTGGGGCCATCAAAATCATCAATTTCAAATTTTTGGTGGCCCGAGAGAAAAAATTGGTGGCCCCCCCCCCCCAAAAAAAAAAACAATAAAAAGCATCAAAAGTCCCGCTTGTTTGTTTTTGTTAACGAGTCATACACTTACTGCATGCATTTATGCATTTCCGGCGCAAAAACTTACGAATTTATTGACATACTTTTCAAAAAAATGTGGTGGCCCGAGGCGGGCCACCAAATTTGCCCTTTTTTGAAGTTTGGTGGCCCGACTTTTATTTTTGGTGGCCCCGGGCCACCGTTAGTGTCGAGCCCTGATATATGTAATCTGAAATGTTGAGCATTCTGTGGATTCAAAGGAATTACTTTTCATCACTTTTCGGTGTGTGTGTGTGTGTGTGTGTGTGTGTTTTATAATTTTTCTCTTTTTTTTTTGGGGGGGGGGGGTGTTTCATAGGAAGGTGGTTTGTCATTAGATTTTCAGTCCTCTTAAATGCTTTGTGAGAAAGCTGATTTCTGATACTTGTCTGGATTTATGAAATACACATTATCATCACTGCTGAATTCAAGAACAACAAAACCCACTTTTCCCCACTCATTTTTATGCACAGACAGCATCCATTCACATCTCACATTGTATAATTCATGCACTTGAGTTTAATTACTGTGTATTATTTGAAAGTGCTGTTTTTATTTCATCAGTGGACAAATCATACTGGAAGCCTTCATATTGTCAAAATTCTTGCCCAAAAATCATCTTGAGCACCAATCACTTCCAGATAACTGATAATACAAATCACTCTGATAATAATCTTTTCAAGAGTGTGGTATGATTCTGGCTAATACAGGTTTACATACACATACACATGTACACAGAAAGCGTGTACATAGACCGTTGATACCATTCTACATATGTGTATGTACGCTGGACTGCAAGAGCTAGGCATTGTTTACCAGTTTCTTACAGAAGGGCTGTCAAAAAGGTCCCCTTCAACAACTTTCCCCCATGCTCTGCGAAAGAATAAAGGTTTAATATGTGACATGCACAAGAAGCAACACATTAAAACTGCATGCTATTACCTCCAATCTGTGGGACAGAGCCAGACTGATCACACACAACAATGACTAAACCACTATGACTGTGAGCAGACATAGGCCTATTACTGATCCAGCCTACTGCCACTCTAACCATTATTATGTATTAAACAAGATGAAATAGCATACACTGTACAGGAGGAGAGTAAAACCTATCTTGTCCTCTTTGTGCTTTAATAGTTCACCATCTAGTACTGTCACTTTTCTATTTCTATCTCCTGATTTTCTGAGCCAGTGTGGCACATTTTTTTTTCTCTCCTGAAGATTCACACTTTGTGTGTTTTTGCATTTTTTTAAAAACACCCTTAATTTTCTTTCAAACCTGTACCCCAAAAGTGGAGACACTTTAGTTATAGGGTTGAAGGAAATACAAAAGTTCATACAGTTCGACAATAATTGCACAATATACCCTCCTAATGCTAAATACAGTATGTATACAATACATCCCATCATAACACAATGGACAATAGAAAATGAAAAAAAGAAAAAGAAAGAAATAATGTACAAAATCTGAGATGGAAGACACTTCACACACTCTGCACTCTTAGAAAGTCTACCTAGGGAATTCTTCTATGAGGTCACACAGACTGGCAATTTTGCCTCATTTTAACTGGTACTCTGCTACGGAAAGTTGCCATTCCAGCAAGAGTTGCTATCGCAACATCTCTTATGAAATCTGGCCCTGGACTGCAAAATTCACCTCACTGAAAGCTACACTTCGTTATAAGTGAGCTTGTTTCAGCAGAATTTCCCTGTATAGGCCTACAGAAGACGCTAGCAGCCTGCTGGCTTCTCTGTGCTTTGGTTATTTTGAATTTAAAGCACCAGATTCAATGAAGGATGATCAAGAAACTGTTAGAATCTCAATGTAAGTCTTGAAACACATCATGCATAAAGCTATGCATTGTCATGGCAGTGTTAAAGTCAGCTGGCACACAGGGATTCATTCATTTGCTCTTACACTGTATATAAAATGTGATTTGTGACTGATCACAAAGCATAAAAAGATAAAAAGGTCAAAACTCTTTTTTCCTCAGCAATCATACTGTCATTTAAACATACCTGAAGCACATGGATGAGGATGATATTACCCATCGTCGAAACCAGATGGCTATTCTTTACATGCAGTCAAAATGTGGCACAATGTTTATGTAAAACCTCACAATCACACTGGAGTCAGATTGTGTATTAAAATACTATCAGAATCAGAGTAAACATGAACAGATACATCCAAGCTAGCAGTAATCAGTTGAATTGATAGTATTTCAAAAGTTAGAAAGCACTACAAACATGTTTTGCCTGATTAGTTTGCATTTTCACTTGTAATATTTTCAGACTATTGACAATACGTTTCTTGGTGTCCAATGATCCAAAGATTACTGACGTGTATTACTTTGCATTTTCACTTGTGATATTTGCAGAGTATTGATAATACCTTACTTGGTGTCCAATGATTCAATGATTACTGATGGCTAAGTACACATTACACACTCAGCAAATTCCACTTCCACAAGAAGTGTAATGACGATTTTTCTCTATGAAAGAAAGAAAGCATGTCTGACGAGGTGTTGGAATACTGCTCAGAAATGGAGAATAAGGCACCCATTGTATTTGCAAGAGGTAGCACATCACACCACAGCTTGCCATAACAATACATTTATGTCACAATTAATTTTTCTATGATATCAAGTCTATTGTGTCACAAGGCTGTGTTGCTTTCAAAAGCATGAAAATAGGAAACACCCCTAAAAAGCAAAACAAATCCCATTTATTATGCATAAAGTATGTTCACTTTCAAATCAAGAGGGGACTATGAGAACATTGTGGTTTCTTTCTTGCTACAAGCCTACTTACGTGTATAAAGTGTCTTTGAAACACCTGTACAAGTAATCTCTTGCCATATGGTAATCTTGGAACAACTGCCAGTACAGTATGGTGTACAAACTAGTTGCAACAGAAGCCATTAAAATATGTACCAATTTTTACAAACAAACAAATCAATGGTAACGAAAACATAACCTCCTCCCTTGATGGAGGTAATAATGGCTGCTAGACTGAACAAAAAAAACACTCTTGCAAGAAAAAACTAGAAATGTCGCTATAGCGACTGGTTATACCCCCGCCAAACAACATTTCATAAGCTTTGGTCAAAACAACATTTGATAAGCTTTGGTCAAAAAACTGAGGAAGTAGTTAAATCCGCAAGATCTTTCCTTGATCTTCTGCCATTAATATGCCGTTACCATGGCAACGTACTTTCGGGTACTGTCGAAAAATGCGTCTTGCACATCTACAACCAAAGGCACACATCTGTACCAAGTTTCATGGAAATTGGGCAAAAACTGAGGAAGTAATTTGCAACACAAAATTTTCCATCATTTTGGCTCATAATATGTGAGCTGTTACCATGGCAACATACTTTTTGTCACTGTCAAGAAATGTGTCATGCTGACCTATATCCTAAGACAAACATTCAATATGAATTCCATGAGAATTGGAAGAACACTGATGAAGCAGTTTTGCCATGAAGCATTTTGCCCTATATTTTACCAATAACATGCCGTTACCATGGCAACGCACTTTTTGCCACTGCGGAAATATGTGTCTTGCACATTAACATATTCAGATGAACATCTGTACCTAATTTCATAAAAATTGATCAAAAACTGTGGGAGGAGTTCGCGACACAAGATTTGTACCCATTTTTGCCCATAATATGTCGTTACCATGGCAATGTACTTTTGGGTACTGTCAAAAAATATGTCTTGCACATCTACAACCCAAGGCACACATCGGTGCCAAGTTTTATGGGAATCGGTTGAAAACTGAGGAAGTAGTTCGCGACGCAAGATTTGTACCCATTTTTGCCCATAATATGCCGTTACCATGGCAACGTACTTTTGGGTACTGTCAAAAAATATGTCTTGCACATCTACAACCCAAGGCACACATCTGTGCCAAGTTTTATGGGAATCGGTTGAAAACTGAGGAAGTAGTTCGCGACGCAAGATTTGCAATGGACCGACCGCCCGACCGACCGTCCGCTGATTCCTATATACCCCCTTCAAACTTCGTTTGGCGGGGGTATAAAAACAACAACAACAACAACACTTAAGTGTTAGTTTTATGCTTGCTTTCCAAATAACTTGCCATCATTTTGCTGTTTAAATAGTCCCTCATTCTTATTCTCATTATTCTCATTTTTTTTTTTAATTCTTTGGACAAAACTCCACTGCAGATTAGATAAGGATTAGCCAGCGACTTGGCTGACCACAAACGAATTCCAGTCCTCCCTGGTGTCACAGCAGGCGTCCATATTTGTATTACCCGTCTGGTGGGTTTATCAATTCTTCATATATCCACATGCCACAGATCATCACCTACACCTCCAGTTTCATCACATTTTACGGAGCCTTTTGGAGGACATCTACAAAGTACCAAGTATACATCTCATTTACATGAAAAGGAACATAATATCTCAGAGTTCCATGCCATGCATTATTTTGGTGCATATATGTGTATGAGAGCATGCTAAACTTTCTCTGCTCACAATGCACTTATTTCATAGCCAAATATGATATCTTGTCAAGCAACCATATATCATGTTCACTGCTACTTCAGGCTTGGTGAAGTTTATAATGTACCTAACAGGCATCAATATATTTAAGCATGAATGTGGCCTGTTGCACAAACAAACATTAAGAAAAGAAACCTAAACTAGAAATGTCGCTATGGCGACTGGTGTATGCCTCCGCCATAATACATGGTTCTCCTAATAGGTCTATAGTACAATGTCTTGACAATGTGTGATGACAGTTTCACACAATTGGCAAAATATTAAAATGACAGGTTTGCCACAAATGTGCTGAATGTTCACTTTCCTAGAACTAGGTTCAATTGGATGAATGATTAAAACATCAAGAGTGCAGGTATTTGGGGGAACTGATGATTTTCACTTGACTTTTGACCCTTTTACAAGTTTATGCATTGAGTAATTTTCAAGGTATTGAGAAAAAGTATAATTTCAGTATCAAATGGTAAAATAGTATTATCGAAACCTGGCCTTTGACCTTTGACCCCACAGTTCCAAAGAGAATCACTGTTAGGTAGAACATGCATAAATATGTAAGTTTCATGACAATACCTTGAGTTATTTTTGAGATATGGAGGAAAAAGTGCAATTTAGCACTTTCACTTGACCTTTGACCTTTTGGCAAGAAACTTCCCACAGAATATATATTGGGTTATACATGCATACATCAAGTTTTAAAAAAACCCTTCAGGCACTGCATAAATATAAGGAAAGTAGTTATATTTTGAGGAGTTGACCTTGACCTTTGACCCCTGACCTTTGACCCATGACCCCCAACTTCCCTAGATAATCACTGCCCATCGGTACAAGCATATATACTAAGTTCCATGAAGATACCTTGAACCATTTGCGAGATATGGAGAAAAACATGAAATTTCAATTTTTTTTTAACAAAATAACCTGTGACCTTTGACCTTTGACCCTGTGACCCTAAAATCCACACAAAGTATCATCCCCCAAGGATATACCCTCATACCAAGTTTGATGCAAAACCACCACACGGTTCTTGAGATATCGACAAAAACAAAACGGGACGGACGGACGTACGGACGTACGGAAGTACGGACGGACGGACGACCCGAAAACATAATGCCTCCGCCCACTTCGTTGGCGGAGGCATAAAAAAAAAAATAAAATAACACACAGGAACATTCAGAGTATTTATCATAATCATATGAAAGTTACACAAGAATGCTGAACCTCCTTGTTATTACCCGTGGAAGAGCTGGTTTTGCCAGAACACATATTTCACACAGATGCCTGCTCAAGTACATTGTATACTTGGGACTAGTCTTCAATAAGTTTGGCATACCACACCATCATTTGGCTTGTGCCGAAAGGGTGGGTTGGGTGGTGGCGCGTCGCGTTAATGGGAACACCACCCTTCGTCCAAAGCCCCCCCGGTTTTGCCGAAAGGGTGCGTTGGTACTTTTTCTCATGTAATATTAAAAGACGAGCTTTGAATTTATATTTAACCTTCAAACAACCATTTCAAAGAGGCTATCGTCCGGATCGGTTTACACTGTATTACCACTTGGTCTACAGCCAGTTGGTCAAATAGACTGTTTAATATCAGTTGGTCTAATAACCAGTTGGTCTGGTCATCATTTCGTCCAATTACTGTTTGGTCTAATTGTTATTTGGTTTAATTACTATTTGGTCTACAGTCAATTTGTCTAATAATAGCCATTTGGTCTATTTTAGGTCTAACACCAATTTATATCATCAAATACCGATTTGGTCTATTATGAGTTGTTCTAATTCAATTTTGTCTAATCATCAAATGGTCTAAAATAAAACCAAATTTGTCCAATATAAATTTGGTGTACACATCATTAATTTTGGTCCATTGCCAAGTAGGTCTAGCCTTAGTCTGTCTATCATCATTATAGTATTTAGTCTAATAATTATTGATCTTATTGTCATTTGGTCTAATAGCCAGCCTCCTGGTCTAATAGCCAGCCTCCTGGTCTAATCAGGTACCATTTGGTCCAATCATTGTTTCGTCTATAAATTATGACCAACTGGGTTATTATTATTATTATTATTTTATTATCATTTTTTTTTTTTTGGGGGGGGGGGGCTTTTTCTACGACTACGGACTACCCTCTGACCCTTCATTGAGGGAGAAAAAAAATATGTTCATACACATGAAATAAGATAAGGGTAAAGTTTAGAGTCCCTCGCCCCTCCCCCATGGTGCCAGGCCAGCTGGACTATAGATAAGCCACTGATTATCCACATGATCCATGCCCTGTAATGTAAAACATTACAGAATCGTCCGGATCGGTTTACACTGTATTACCACTTGGTCTACAGCCAGTTGGTCTAATAGACTGTTTAATATCAGTTGGTCTAATAACCAGTTGGTCTGGTCATCATTTCGTCCAATTACTGTTTGGTCTAATTGTTATTTGGTTTAACTACTATTTGGTCTACAGTCAATTTGTCTAATAATAGCCATTTGGTCTATTTTAGGTCTAACACCAATTTATATCATCAAATACCGATTTGGTCTATTATGAGTTGTTCTAATTCAATTTCGTCTAATCATCAAAGGTCTAAAATAAAACCAAATTTGTCCAATATAAATTTGGTGTACACATCATTAATTTTGGTCCATTGCCAAGTAGGTCTAGCCTTAGTCTGTCTATCATCATTATAGTATTTAGTCTAATAATTATTGATCTTATTGTCATTTGGTCTAATAGCCAGCCTCCTGGTCTAATCAGGTACCATTTGGTCCAATCACTGTTTCGTCTATAAATTATGACCAACTGGGTTATTATTATTATTATTTTATTTTATTATTTTTTTTTTTTGGGGGGGGCCTTTTTCTACGACTACGGTCTACCCTCTGACCCTTCATTGAGGGAGAAAAAAAATATGTTTATACACATGAAATAAGATTAGGGTAAAGTTTAGGGTCCCTCGCCCCTCCCCCATGGTGCCAGGCCAGCTGGACTATAGATAAGCCACTGATTATCCACATGATCCATGCCCTGTAATGTAAAACAGAGACGGATATTAGACCAAATGGATATTGGACCAAATGAACATTGGACGAACTAAATATTGGATCCGGACGATAGCCTCTTTGAAATGGTTGTTTGAAGGTTAAATATAAATTCAAAACTCGTCTTTTAATATTACATGAGAACAAGTACCAACGCACCCTTTCGGCAAAACCGGAGGGGCTTTGGACGAAGGGTGGGGTTCCAGTCAACGCGACTCGATCCAACGCTCCCAACGCACCCTTTCGGCAAAACCGGGGGAGCTTTGGACGAAGGGTGGTGTTCCCATTAACACCCAACCCACCCTTTCAGCACAAGCCCCATCATTTCCATATCTATCAGAACAAAATGTAAGTAAACTTTGTATAAAAACCTTTTTCTTAACTTAAAATGTATCATATCAAACCACAAATGCGGTTGAGCAATCAATTTGCACCCTGCAGAATCTTTGATTAATTCACCTCTGCTAGAAACAACACATATCATATGATTGCAAATCTACAATATTATTGAAAATTACTAAAATTGGAAGCATGCATTATCAAATTAAGATTTGATTATCTAACACACATTCTGTAAAAAATAGATAATTTCTTTCACAAATAATGCCTCCGGCCCCCTTCGGACGGAGGCATAAAAAAGAACACACAAAAAAAAAATATACCTTTTGTCCATTTCAATTTTCTGCAACCTTTTTGCAGAATTTAAGAACATAAGTTAATGATGTTTATGTAAGATACAAAATAAGATACAAAACATGATTCTACACGTGATCACCAAACTTTACTGGAACATGTGTAGTTGTACTGTCAAAAATAAAAGAAGAAAAATAAAAGAAGGATGGCCCAGTTTTGCACCTCCATGTCACCACACCCAAAATGTATGAATATAAGCCATTTGGTCAAATCTGCAATATGCAGATGTGAATAGTTCAACCATGAATACCTGAAAAGAGGTATTGGATGCATAACCTGGATAAAAATGAATTCTTTTCGCAAACAAACCCAGCAGAGTTCAAAATTGAAATATAGGTGAAACTTACAGTGAAACTTACAGTGTCAGTGCTTCACTTCATATCCCTCCCAAATGAAAACAAAACACATATATATGCATACATATTTATATGTGAGATATATACATTATAGTAATGAGTGTACTTACAATGGGGTGCATACTAACCCATTTTTTTTTTTTTTTTTTTACTGGTCAAACCTGTCTGTCTGATCCCCAGTTTTTTAACTTTTTACTGGTCCATTCCTGAAAAAGTTACTGGTCCGACGGTGATTTTCACTGGTCCTGGACTGTCAGACCAGTGCCAGCGTGCAGTGTTATTATAAGATTTGTGATTTTGAATGTTGACCTGGTACTATATGTGACATTCATCGCTTTTGCTATAGTTCATAGTCATGATCTTAACTTTTTGGTCCTTGCACAGGAAATCCAATTTTAAACAAATGGTTAGAAGTCATCTTGTTCACAACTGCTAGGAGTTTGATATACTTTTTTTTTCTTCCCTGAACAAACATATTAAGCAGTGGATATGGCTTATTTGTGGCATTTTGTAATGCAGACGGGCATTGCGCCAACGGTTTAATCCACTGATATCCTAAATGCTGTTTTGAAATACCTGAATGTTATAAAATACACATTTTACAATGATGAATGGTAGAAGTTCTTTTCAAATATTATTCTAGCCAATATACACTCCAAATAAATAATATCCCTCAATTGTATTTTACCTCGGCCTCTGTGAATTATATGTAACAGCACTTGGGCTACTACACATTCATTTTTCATGTATGTAATCTAGTACAGTGCATTGAAGACCACATACTACTAATATACTACAGTGCACTCCCGTTATAACGAAATGCTCGGGACCGGCAGTTTTCTTTCGTTATAACGAAATTTTGTTATAACCAAACAAATACAACAAATAACAAAAACAAGGAATTCAAATTTAAGAAATTCTTCCGTCGAGATGTTTTCATTGCAACTGATTGACAAATTGCCCTACATCGACGTAAATAAGCACTGAATTGATCAGTGTTTTAGTAGTAGCCATGATAAAAAATCATGGGCGTACATACTCGAGCAGGATTCGAACCTACGACCTCCTGATCACCGGACAGGCGTCATCTCCACTAGACCACCGAGCTTTCGCCCGACAGCAAGTGTTGGTTCTAATCCTTATAGCATGCAGCGGGTACTGCTTTGTTATTCAAATTTAAGAAATTCTTCCGTCGAGATGTTTTCATTGCAACTGATTGACATGATGGCAGTTGATGTCAATCAGTTGCAATGAAAACATCTCGACGGAAGAATTTCTTAAATTTGAATAACAAAGCAGTACCCGCTGCATGCTATAAGGATTAGAACCAACACTTGCTGTCGGGCGAAAGCTCGGTGGTCTAGTGGAGATGACGCCTGTCCGGTGATCAGGAGGTCGTAGGTTCGAATCCTGCTCGAGTATGTACGCCCATGATTTTTTATCATGGCTACTACTAAAACACTGATCAATTCAGTGCTTATTTACGTCGATGTAGGGCAATTTGTCAATCAGTTGCAATAAAAACAAGGAAGTCACGCATATATGATATTCTGTTTGTTGAATACTCATCATACACTGGAAAGCTATGTGAACAATAAAACAAATAGTTATTCAATTTCAGATTATTGTATTACAATAACGCAAGTTCCCCTCGGAAACTGTGCGTGACACACCAAGCGAACACACAGTGATGTGTCGCATTCGCCCATGCAGAGACGCTATAAATGTTTGTTCCGCAACGTATTTTCGAACGCGATTCTCAGTTCGTTATAACGGAGCACATTTCTTTTGTTTTTCTTTGTCAATGGCGCTCGGAAAAGACTTCGTTATAACGAAAATTTCGCTATAAACGTGTTCGTTTTAAACAAATTTTGTACCATAGACTTTAATGGCAATAATTTTGGGACCAGAAGTTTTACTTCGTTATAATGAAATTTCGTTATAACCGTGTTCGTTGTAACGGGAGTGCACTGTATATAAATTCACACTGGTTCCTCTGGATAAATCAACAAGAGAACAAATTTACATGAATTTGCATATTGTAAAATGTGTACACCTGTGTGAATTAGGATATGCCAAATGCATTGTTTTCTATCTATAATTTTTGTTTGTGTGTGTGTGTGTGTGTGTGTAAAAAAAAAGTGAAAAACATTCCATTAAAGCCTGTCTCAATAATCTAGACGATTTATGAAGAAAAATAATTGGTAGCTGATGCCTCTGTTGATGACGTAATTGACATTCTGGTTTGTCTAAGTGGCCATTAATTACTTGAAAGACACATTTAAGCAAACACTAAAGCATTCCACTGCTGAAAATCACTGAAGAGTCCAATAAGATAGCACAGCCAACAAAGCATTGATGTCCAGTTAGTGCATGCAGGTGCAGCTCATCAGCTGCAGCATCAGTACCACTGCACTATGCAGTATGTTCAGTCCAAACATGAAAATGAGAAATCATGGGTCCACTTTGTGGATTATTACAAGATGTATGGTCTCTTAAAACTTTCTGTACTGTCCAGAATTGTAACATTTTGTTGGGAAAAAATACACAGAATCTATTATCATAATTTCTGTAATTACTGTAAACACTTCATAGCAAGAAGGAACTGGCTTTCAGATTGTTACTGTCAATCGGTACAATTTGGCCACCATGAGAGCAGTGTGTAACTGTAAACTTTAAGAACGCAAGATGGCACTATAAAATGCAGTATTACCCCAATTACTGTGTGCCACATCACACATGAAGTCTGAAGTTCAAAAAAACTGGCCCTTTTTGCTCTTTTTAACTCTTTATATGCCATGGTGAAAACCCAGTGTGCCACATTACTCCGAGACGCCAACGTAGTCATGCTTTGAGAAAGCATTCTGTTTTTCAAGTCCATGTAACTGCTATAGATTTATGTTAATCCAGGCATATAGTGAGCAAAGTTGTAGAGAAAATGCCAAGCTTTGCTCTGGATGTAAACTGTATGACAAATGTATGATTGTTTTTCTTTGAAATGACCAGTAGCTACATTACTGAAAGGGCATGACTTCTGCACACTAAACAGTAGCAAAAACTTACAATTTACACGCAAATCCAGTAGAGAACATCGCTTGATAGTCAATCACTACATAAAATGGAAGCTATATGGAAGAGGAACAGAAGCGCAAGGACCACTTTCATCGTACTGTGGCATTTGGCAATTTATCAATCGGTTTGGGCGGGTTTGTGCGTGTGAGCAGAATATGTGAAGTTGGCACGCTGTTGACTAGAGTCGGATGCGTGAATGTGGGACATTAAGAATTAACATGGTGTGTTCTCTGATTGTGCTTGATGACAATGCAGTTTACTCTCATTTAGAGCATCAAGCTAAATCCCTTTGTAGTTAACAAAATGCAGCACATTTTAATTATGATTTAGCTGCACTCAATTACACACACACTAATGGCAAGACAGCTGTGGCATGACATAACATACCACATCTCTGACATCAATGTTGCTGCCACAAAAGACACAAAGTTGTCACAAAGCTGATGAAGCCCACAACATGCAGCCTACTGAACAGGAAGCTGCCTCCATTCATCACTAGCTCCTCTGCTCGTCTCAGTGCAACCTGGAAGAGTAAATGAGAAACAAACTCTTGACACACTTGCACGTACATGTAGGCCTACTGTTAAGCACGATATTTTTGCGGCATGAAATTTTCGCGAATGGGAGCTGATGGCCTTATACGCAGCATGAAATTTTCGCGAGTTGCCCCGAACATTCAATGCATATAATGTAGACAAGATCTCTAGCATGCATTTTAATTTCACAAAATCTGGCTCTCGAAAAATTCGCGAAATTAAATGCACGCAAACATTCCTCGTTTTACAGTATACGTTCACATCAGGATCTCACTTGACACAAAGGTGCTTTATAATCTGTTCGTCTACATACATTAAAAACTCATCTTTTGAATAATTCTCCCTGCATGCACATTTGAATTTTGCATGTTTTGATTATCAGTTTTCAACGCGCAGTAGGTAATGCGCAGTAGAGGTGGTCAATATAAATGTCCTCTATTATCATTATTATTATCATTACTATAACTATTAAAGGCAGCATAGAGAGTAAATTTTGTCAGGAAAGCCAGGAAGATATACCCCAAAACCCACCTGTTCATTTGGGTTTGGCCTGTCGCTGTTAAACCACAGCACCATGCAAGACTCGGTGTCTGGCACAACCTTGAAGGACCTGTTCCAGATTTTTTCACACATGTTGGTTGCATTCCCATACACGGCCTCAAACGTCCGACACTGGCTGTCTGCTGGACACACATTTTGCCCTGGGACACACAATATACATGAAAGAAAACCAAAAAACCAGAAATAAAATATGATTTCACTTCAATTTACAGGTGAATGACATTGCTGAAAGCATGCTTTCCCCTTAAAGTATGACTGAGAGACACCTTGGCACTACTGTACATGTTATGGACAGGACTTGCATGCTTTAGTTTCAAGTCCATAGGAAATTCTATACAACACCTACTTAGAATGTAGCTATCCGATTGGCCGATTGCCCACACATGACATTTTAGTGAAAAGTTCCATTGCACGCTCTGGCTGTCAGCCATGCAATTCGTTTGAGCAAAAATGGATAGCGCATGGCTGACGTCACCCATTTCCATTGACTCCCATGTTTAACTCAAGATTGTCTCGGGAGTTTTTGTTCCATCGCACGGCTCTGATGTCACAATAAACAAACATTTGCCGCGCACACTCAACAATTTGAAGCGCGCTAACAAGCGCGTACTTTTGTCACTCATTTCTGTGAAAACAACTTCGTTCACGTACATACGACTACGTACACGGTGACTGCAACTGTGCGGCTACTCATTCGTCTATCAAAGAAAATGGTTGCCATTTCTGTGCTAAATTCAAGAATCTGTGAGTACCAAATCTGTTGATGTTCGAGGTGTTGTATAAAACAAATAGTGTATGGTCTTTACTCGTGCAATGGAACAAGATTTCGCACTCGGTGAAAGATGAAGCGCATTATTCGCCGAGTTGAATAGTGCGCTTCATCTTTCACTGAGTGCGAAATCTTGTACCATTGCACTCGTGACCATTCACTATTTGTATAACATCATTTGGTCCATTTACAGCACACAAGTCAATCTCATATTCAGGTCTGTATAATGTGGTAAAAACTCAGAGCTTGCTTTGAAGATTAATTGCACTTGATTTGACAAGCTTGAAGTGTAAAACAAGATCTGGGATGAAAAGAAAGGTAAAAGACAGTGCCTCAGACACCTTTTTTGGCGGAGGCAGCTTTTTGCTTGATTTCACAGTATGGAAAAGAAACAAACAATTGTTTATGGTAACATACAGTGGACTCAGAAGAATAGATATTACAAACTCTTACTATGGGAAACTCATTTTTCATGACTGCAAGTTTAAAGGGGAAATTCCCCCTGAAAATTAGTTTGTAGGAATAGAAGCATAAAAATGAAAGCAACGGGACAGTCAAAGTCTGAACAATTCTGATGAAAACTGAGAAAATTATGATCTTTTGAAGGTGTGATCAATATACAAAAATTGGCAATTCTGTGATGTCACAAGTAAGCTTACCCCATTTGCTCTATACTATAAAATAAGAACTTTTCATTCTCCAATCAAGAAAATTTCTCATCATATATGCACCCAAATACAATCATTGTAAAAATTATTTACACAACCCTGCATGCAAAAATTTATTCATTCACCAATAATACAAAGAACAAAAACAAAAAACAAAACAAAACAAAACCCCCCAAATCAAACAAATAATATGTAATCCTAAGCACAAGGCAAATGTAAGGTGAGCTTAGATTCTACATCACAGAGATGGTACTGAGCATCAATTGATTTTCAAATCCTGATATTTATTCTATTTTGTTTTGTTTTGTTTTGTTTTTACATGTAACAAAGTGTTATCACTGGTCTCTGGGAGTTTGTTTAATCAATTAAGAGTCTACTGTACTTTAAACTCTCAAGAAACTGGTTGCAGCAGGGCTACACGATTATTAAACACTCCACACCTGTAGACCAGTCCCATCCTTTGGCCCAGTTCGCTTTGCAGGTGAAGTCATAGCGGCATGCCTCAAACCAAATGTTGCATTCGCTCTGACAAAGGGGCACACCGGCAAAACGTTCATTCCTGATGCTGATGTTGTGCTGGATTAGAAAAGGGTGAAATATTGTGTCTGCAGTTAAATAAAGTTTTGATTTTTTTTCCATGTTTTTTTCTCTCAAGGCAGAGTGGGTTTCCTTTGTGATCCATGCCCAAATAATCTGCCATGCTCTGATGATACACATTTACACTTTGAAGAAGCAAGGGTTCATCTTTTCAAAAGAAACCTGTGTACCTAACTGTAAGACAGTAAGCTGTATACTTTTTTCCCATCTCCTAACATTATTCTTGTAACTCTGAAAAAACACCCTCAGTGGTTTGTTGGGAAAAGTGGGTAATCCCCACTGACACACTCGCTATCCCCTTCATGTCTTCCTTTGAGTTTTTACGCGCTACAAGATATACGCAACTCTAGACCACCACACTTCATTGTGTCGAAGGGATGGTGCCCAGACCATATAATGGTGCTACAATTTTCCCCTTCCCACATTTACAATTAATTCTTTCCCTTTATTTGTGTGTAAAGTTGCCAAGTCATATATTCACAATGATGGAATTAACATCCTTGTAATCATGCCTCTAGGTTCTTGTTCCGCAAGTAATCTAGTCACCTGGCAGGGACTTTATACAGTACATCCCCACTCCAGCCCTGATCATACTGGGAAATAACAAGCTTCCATATATCCTCTACTGTCAAGCGTGTCTTCATTTTCTATTTCTACAGGCCATAAATACTGGTTGAACTGGACTTCACTTGTGTGGCAGTTATTGCTTCGCACTGTGTTCTGGAACTTCTGACTGTATTTTACAATAATCCTCACGTAACACATGCCCCATCACCAAATTTTGTTTGGATTGTAAAATTGTTAGACAAATTGATCAGAGCGAACTAAATCTGTTTGGTTACTCAAAGCAATCGAATCAAAGCACACACACACAGAAAAAAAAAATATCTAAAATCTTATATTTAATATTTCTCTTTTTTTTTCAAACAGTTGACAGCAGAGCTTGACACTAGCCTTTTTACACTGTTGGCCTGTTTGGGTCACTAAAATCATTGAATTTGAAATTATGTTGGCCCAAAATAAAAGAAAACCTATAAATCAATTTTACATTCTAGCTACCCAACAAGGTCACCAAAAGGGAGCCCTTCTACAAATTTGGTTGCTGTGGGTCATGGCTAATGTTGAAACCTGGTCATAGGATGCAGCACAGCTTAAAATACTGTATCATAAATTATCCTTAGTATAAAAAAAAGACTGTAATTCTTAAGTTTACTTAAACCATCACTGCTGTACAAACTGTTAAACAGAACATATCTTGTTAGATTGTGCACCCCCCCCCCCCAACCTTTCTGTTTCTGCTTACTGGTACAAGCCATGGCCCAACATTTGGCGAGCACTCATAGAAGCACAGGTCCTGGGTCATCCACTTCTCACAGTCTGAAGAGAGTTGCTGTTCGCAGTGGTTCCAGTCAAAGTTGTGCCACGTTGGACTAACGTGCAGTCCCTCTGTGGTCTCGTCTGTACAGCAGGATCTGTCCCTCCAAGGCAAGCACTGGAGGTAGGACAAGTTAAAGGGATGGTACAGTGTATAGTATTGGTTGAGGTGAGGATGCAGTGTTTAATGTTTTGTGAGATATTTAGAAACCACTCTATGAAATGTTAAATAGTATACAATTCTAAGGGGAACTGAAAGTTTATTTGATGAAAATTAGTTTTGTTCAGCATGACTAAGATATCAAAAAACAAGGTAAAACAATGTGATCCTAATAAAACTTGTGGCCTGTCGCATCTTATTAGGATCTCTTAAAATGTTTAGATATCTCTGCCATTTCAAGACCAATTTTCATCAAATAAACTGTGGATTCCTCTAACAATTGCATATTCTTGTATATTTCATAAGAGATTTCTCATTATCTCACAAACACACACGCACATAAATGTTGGAAACCTACAGCCCTTAATCTAAACCAAAAGTGTACCATCACTTTAATTCCACAAGATATTATTCATTGCTTTCCACCAAGATGCAGGCTCAAGGACTTTAAATGAAGGCTTTGCTGATACATTGTACTCACTCTCATTTTGTGAATGGAAAATCATGTAGTTAAATTTATGTTACTACCACAAGGTCAATTTTAACATCTTTAAGGGTACAGTTGCAATGTTCACGTTGTTCCAATGGTACAGAGTCACCTTCAGACAAGATACAAAGTCTCACTACCTACACCCCACTGATATCTCACTGGACAGATTCATACACACAGTGTACAAGTACAATGTATTTCACCATAGATTCAAGATAGAGGCTATTTACACACACATGAACAATGTTAAAGCAACAAATGGAGCTAATATCGTCATATCATTATCCTTTCTGAAAACAAGATACCCAACTGATCTAGCACTCGCCCAAGTATTGCAAGTTCACCTTCTACACTGGCTCCCCATTCATTATCGACTCATGTTCAAGTTACTGCTATTTGTTTTTCATTCATTAAATGGAACTGCTCCTCACTACAACTGTAATTTGATTGCCCCTTACAATCCTTCTAGGCGCCTTAGGTCTTCAAACTCATCTCTACTTGCCGTACCACAAACTCACAATGCTTGGGGTGATCGATCATTTCTGCATGCTGGCCCATTCCTATGGAATAGACTCCCACACAACATTCGCAATCTGTCCTCTCTAAGTGAGTTTAAGAGCTCACTTAAAACTTGGTTATTTAGACAAGCTTTTTCGTAAACATTTCCTTTATTCCTTTTCTCATACCTCCTTTTCACTGTTTTTTTTTTCTCTCTGCCTCTCTTTCTTGCGCCATGAGCATCTTTTCATGATGGATACCGGCGCATTACAAGTGTTCATATTATTACCTATATATCATAAACTTGGGGAGCTTTGGGGGCCTCCAGGGGTCACTGTGTGTTCTATCACACTGGCAATATAATACTGGTACCTGCAAAGTACAATGTAGTTCCCCAATGTAGAAAATCTGACTGCAGGTTTTCTAAAAGAAGATCAAAATAGGAAAAGTGGTCCCCACTTCAGTCCTGGTCCTGAGGGGGCCATCCCTAGATCTGGCATACACAAATTTGAAAGTACATTCACTAATCAATTTACCCTGCGCCTATCTGGTTTTATAGAAATTTTTATGAAAAGTTTTCGAAGGTGGGGTCCTGGGGCCCCCTTGAGGCCTCATGTGAGGCATGGTGCCCATTTGTACAAATATACTATCATCCTAGCTCAGGGTTCCCACAGAAATTTGAAAACAGAATTCGATGACTTTTCCATGACTAAATTGCTGCTTTCCATGACTTCCTTTCTGGCACGGTTTCCAAAATCAGACACTTTATGATGGCCTTCACCTCCCAACAGCTATTCGTTCCACCCACTATCTTACTCATGACATGTAGATGTATTATCATTGGTATAATCCCGGGAGTTACATGTATGCCTATGTAAAATTTGGGATGTCATAAAACTGGGAAAAATGGAAATCATGAACACCAATTATAATAGCAGAGTATGATCACAGAGTATGAGAGTTGCGTGACACGACAAACTCGAAAGCTGCCATAGCCAAGAGGTAAATGCAATTCCATGACTTTTCACAAATTTTCCAAATTCCCTGACTTTTCCCTGACTTTCCATGACCACAAATTTTTCCAGGATTTTCCATGACTGTGGGAACCCTGCTAGCTGTAATATTTGCCTAGTTTGGTGACAAATTTGACCAGTGTTTTCAAGAATGTTCATGAAAATGTGAAAATAGGCCCTCACTTGGGTGGGGTCCACCCCCTTGAGCAACAATAAAGGGCACCTCTTGATTTGGCATGAACAAACTTATTTAAGCACACTTACAAATGCACTTAATTATGTTGTTTAGCATCTCACCTCTATCATTTCTGGTTTTACAGATGGAGATTTTGTACAGATTCTCTAATACTGGAGTTCCAGGCCCCTTGGGGGACCCGCCAGCAGGGCATGGTGCCCATTTGTTCAAGTTTATAATCTATCACCCTCACAATAATACCGACAAAGTTTGGTAAAAAACTGATGGTTGCATTTTCAAGAAGAAGTTGAAATTTTTTTTATTATAATTGAAAATTGGGCCCCAATTTTCATCAAATAAATGTTGAATCCTTCTTAAAATTACATGCTCTTTCATATTTCATCCCACTTAGGAATGTTCAAAACATGAATCCCCACCTCAACCAGTACTGTACAGTCCCTTTAAACTCTATCTTTACTTTAGAATTGAAGGATAGGCCATAAAATACGGAGAAGGCAATAAAGACTCGTTCATTCATAAACAAATATGTATGCAAAACATTTACCCTAGTTCAAATTACCCTGCTGTGATAATTTAGGTACGATAGAAAAAAAAAAAAAAAACAAGAACAAAAATGGAAGGAGGATCTGACAGTCTTTGATTTCCACTGGTTGAAGGGTTAACGTTGTAAGAGGATGAGCCGAGTGTCGCGACTAGTAGCCATAAAAAAGATCCAACAACAGATACATTTTAAATAACCACCAGGGTAAATGTTTGTCAGTTAACTATCCTGGTAATAAAACAAAATGTAACTGGTACATAAATTTACAGAGGACAGGATGCCAAATAAGGTGTGCTAACCTTTTCTAACCCACTTTTATTACATGCATTTCCTGTACAAACACAATGCAGAGGTTGACCTGCAACCCGTCGAGGACGGGCTGATTTTGCTACAACACGTGTTTCCCATAGACCCCTGCCCGAGTATACTCGGGACTCGTCCTCAATGGGTGAACAGGGTATAATTAGATTTCTCCTTTTTTTTTTTCGTAACTTTTTCAACATTTGTACAGCTATGTACAGCTCATAGATAAGTACAGTGTAATTCATGCTTGCTATCTTCATGGCAGAACACAGTGGATTGTGTTCTAAAGCTGCAAAATAATTGCAAGCCAATCATGTAAAAAATGCAAAAGCTCTTGCACTGTTTAAACAAGGCATTTTCTTTCTTTCTTTCTTTCTTTTTTTTTTTTGGGGGGGGGGTACTTAGGTTGGCCAAATCTTTTATAAGATTGGTGTTCAAACAAAAGTTACAAGTACTTTAAATCAAGCTTTATTCACGGCATTTCTCAAAGAATGTTTCTAAATCACAATAAAACACATTATAAAATGGGTTCAAGAACGTAGCCAATAGGAAGCGCTGAAATGAGTCACGTGGGCTTTGATTACTTTAGTACCATTGCACTGCAGTACCAGTGCGCACTCAATCAGTTGTTACAAGTGCATCGCGCGCTACTATACGCGCTGTCAATACCTGTAAACAACTTCTAGTTCGGGCTGCGTATGCCGGCCGGCCTTTCTTGTGTGCATAACATATTATGTGGCGTACGTATACAGTACTCTTATACGTACAGTACTTACATGTGCGGGATTTCCGAGTACGACGTGCTTGACTCGACTCTCTCGAGCGAGTGCTACATGTAGCTGACTGGACTATTGACCCACAAAGGTACATGAAAATGCTGTTAGTTTTCAACCCATTTTATAAAACAAATGATGCACAGGATTATTTCGTGGCGTTAGTGGAGACGCAGCTCACTCTCGGGTATTTACAATGTAGTGCAACATGCACTCGGCTTCGCCTCGTGCATGTTTCACAATTGTAAATACCCTCGAGTGCGCTACGCCTACACTAACGCACTCTATCCTGTGCATCATATATTACAGCACATTACACTTTCACTACAGTCTTTGAGGTAAAACTCTTTTTGATTTTCAAAGATAGTCCCTGCCTATATTTCTCTCCATAAGATCACTTTGAAGACCCAATAGCACAAGAAATCATAGACTGGTGATAAATCAACTGACAATACCTGTCTGCTGAACTGGGCCTCAGAAGTACAAAGATAGTCTAGTCATGCTATTTGGCAGATTCAAAAAGAAAGAAAGAAAAAGAAAAGCCCCAAAACAAGATGGGATTTTCATAGAGTGCATTCATAGGCATTTTTCAATGAATTTAAAGCGAGATGGCAAGGAACATCATGGTTTTGCATGCAAATTATAAATGGCCTTCTGCTAATGACTCAATTTGACACCCATACTGTAAGTAAAAAAAAAGAGTAAAGATGATGAAATGTCACATGATATGTAACGAGCATATACCTGACTGAAGAGTTCACTTTCAGGACCTGGTTTCTCCTTGTGTTTAACCCCATCGAGACATCGCTCAGTGTAGTACTCCACCGTTTTCTCTGGCTCGGTGGATGTCGTTAGACTTCTTTCCACCACAAACAGCACAGAGATGACAAACAGGCACTGCTTCTCCATCAGCATTCTTGAATCAATCTGTTGAGGAATTCAAACTCTAATTATGATATAGATACCTGGTAAAAGACTGACATCATGCTGTCAAAATAGCATACCATAGCAATCACATTTCAAATGAATATTTAGGTTGTGTTGAAGAGAAGATACCACACGGAATCTACCAGAGTTCAAATTTTCTGTGCTTTTAAAGAATCATCTAGATCACAATGTATTACTAACAGTATCTAAGACAAATTCTGGAATCTACCGTGAGTGTACCGGCACGCGGCGCATGGCCGCGGCGGCAGCAGCGCAGCCGATCACGGTCCGGATTTAATAGCCCCGGAGACCGCGCCGCAAGGCACTACGTGTGGCGGCTGTCGCAGTTCGGTCCGGATTAGCCTTGACTAGATATACTCACCCACGGCCAAGAGCAAGACAATGGCAATATCGGTCGACTTTAACACCGTTCAGCATGAAAGTAGGCCTACATGTATTTGGTAGAGATCAGTGCAGGCACACTAAACGACTGTCATCTGAGATGTCCAAAATATTACATGCACATTCTTCTTGGATGTTACGTACAACACGTGCATGCTCACTCGATCCGATCCCCGCCCGCGCGCAATTTTAACTCGAGATACGTAGTGCGCTTGTCGCGTACAATGTGTGTACAGAGCATGTGCTTCCACCTCCCTGTTTGAAACTAACTACACGTGTATTGACTAACAGCCTTCCCTCACAATATATTTTAGAGCTTTGGCGTTTGAGCCATTGCTTTCAATCAAACAGTTGCTTTTCATCCATGCATACATGAGAAAATGAGCTTAATGTTTGACAATGGATTTTGCAGAAGTGCATGTTTCTGGCTAATCCATGCTATTTCTTTTACAGGTGAAAATATCTAAAAATGATTTGATGAATATCATTTGTGTATGTCTTCTGGTTCCCACCAATAGGCCTATGCCATTAATTTCCTCGATGACACAATAGGTTCTAATAATTTACTTGATGGTTTGGAAAAAAAAAATAAAGTTGTTTATAGGTCATATATTCACTTTCTTGGACTTCCATTTTGTTTCTGTGCAAACTTTTCCTGTGTGCTCATACCAAGATAGGCCTATCCATTGCCCTAATAAGCAATGTGTCAGAGCAGGGAGGTGGACTCCAACCCCTAATCCGGAGATTCTCCCACCTAAAACCCCTACCATACAATCTCTTCATTTGCAGCCGGGGTCCAGGGTTACGGTTCTAGATACTCTCTTGTGCTACCGGGTATCTCAAGCTTTAGCAGAGACTCCAACTTTCCCGTTTTCGACGGGAGATCTCCCGCCGAAAGCCCATTTTTGCAAAATCTCCCGTTCTCCCGTTTGAGATTTGATTTCTACCGCCCTGGCTCTGTGTCTCCCGGTGGAAAGGATTTCTTACTTATTGCTATCGCAGGGGCCGCGGAACGTTTTTCAGTGTTGGGGGGGGGGGGGGGGGGGGCTGCGGGACCGGGGGGGGGGGGGGGTGGCAAGGTCAACAACCCCCCCCCCCCCCCCCCCCCTTAGACGGGATGAATCTAAGGGCGGAATCTTTGGGAATTGAAATTCATGAGTGTTGTGATTTTTTCGTTTCGTTTTTTTTTTTTTTTTTTTTTTTTTTTTTGACGAACCAAAAGTGTGTGTGTGGGGGGGGGGGGGGGGGGGCTGCAGCCCCCCCGCTTCCGCGGCCCCTGCATCGTATGTTGAAAAATAAGCCTTAGATAGCACCAGAGAACATCTAGAACCCTAGGAACTTCGCGCTTCGCACACATCAACTTGGAGTCTCCCGTTTGCTGGGGGTTTCGGGCGGGAGAATCTCTAGATCAGAGGGTGCTTGGGGTTGGAGTCTCTGCTTTAGTTTTCAAAATTTTACAATGGCACTAAGTAAGTAATAAGTCAATGATTCAAAGCATACATTTGGCTTCATAAAACTTCATTTCATATCATAATATAGGCCTATATAATTATGCAGTCATGCAGCCAGAGCGGGAGAAATTAAATCGCAAGCGGGAGAACGGGAGATTTTGCGATAGTGGCGGGAGATTTTGCGATAGTGGCGGGAGATTTCCCGTCGAAAACGGGAGAGTTGGAGTCTTTGCAGTGTTGTTGATGCAGTCACATGGCAATGATACCGATTGTTATTTTCACTTCTATTGTTGTTGGTTTCGACGGATGTCTGTATGTTATATATAGGCAATTTCATGTAGGCCCTACATTTTGTAAATTGTAAATAGCCCATCGAGTATTGTGTTTTTCACGTTTTTATTCTAAACTAAATAGGCCTAGTATTTAAGACTCTTACTGGGCTGCTATTTTCAGTCAATAAACCACATCAATTCAATCAAATTTAACAATTACGCCTATCAGGATTCTGATCCCTGCATTTCAGGAACATTTCATGCGAACTTGACGGATTATAAAATTAATGAGACACAGGTTATTGTTATATTTTGTCGAATAGGCCCATCGCTGTTTTAGAAAATCATAAAAACATTTGAGTTGTCATTCATTATTTCCTTCACTTTTTTTTTTGTATTGTTCTACTAGCACTGGTTGGTTGATTTAAATGACCTTTAAATTTTACCCGTGTAATGATTTGAGTGCTGCGGTGATCCGTAAAGAAGGTGCGAATGTGCAAGTTTTTGTTTCGTTTTCGGATTGACGAAACTTCGGAATACTACATTAGTAGTAGGCCTATTCGGAATGAATCAATCTCATTTTACTTTCAGATTGACGAACCTTTGGAATAATCTATGTATATCATGATTATAAAATAGGCTTTAGAATCTCTGCAATCTGATTGGCCAATTGTCATGCATTGATTTTTACTGATCCACACTGAGCCATGCGTCCGGTAAAATCCGAACGCATGGCTCAAGTCTTGTATAGGCCCTGTGTACCGGGCGCATGATTAGGAAAATGGTTGTAGGGCCTATTTCATGAATTTACGGGCCCATTTTATAACACAATGATGCACAGGCCTATGATCAGTGAGAATTGGATGCTCTCGTTTAACCCTAAAAGGGCCGGGGGGGGGGGGGGCGCGGAATCCGCCCCCCCCCCCTCGACGTTTCGCGCTATAATTCTGTAACGCGAGAAGGCCTCGTCGCGAGGCTTCTTGACTTTCTTCGTTCAAGTCTCGCGCAACTTTTGAGACCAAATTTGCAACGTCCGCGCATACTTTTGCGAAGCCACGCCCATTTTTGTAACGGAATGTCGCCCCAAAACGGACACAATTTTGTGATTTTGTGTACATTTCCTATGGAAAACAGTGCTCTGTCATGAAAGGCATAAAAACTTGATTATTTTTACAATTAATCACTTTCATTGATTAATTTTTGTGCTAATTATGGTAGAAAAGTGGTCAGTGACAATTTCCAATGAAAAAAAAAGTTGAAAAACAAAGAAATACATAAGAAATTCTGAAAACAATAAAATACATAAGAATTGAAATGAGTTTTGGAAGTTTTTGTGATGTACACTTGTTGAATATGCTAAAACAGATTTACAGATCAAAAATTAGACTCTCAATGCTTTTAATTAGGCCAAAATATCACCTTGAGCTTAATTTGCATAATTAATTAATTAAAATTAGAAATTGATTGTTTCAAAAATCTTATGACACAATCTTGTAGATTATGACGCGGGTCTCACGCATGCAAAATTTCATCGCGATCGCACCACCGATGGCCGAGATCTCAGAGGGTTGGGGGGGGGGGGGGGCGGAATCCATCCCCCCAAACCCCCCCGGTCTGAGCATAGCCAAAAAAGCCCGGCCCCATTAGGGTTAACTTTGGAACAGTCTAAAAACCCACTCGCTGTGCTTGTGGGTTTAAACAGTTCCAAACTTAAACTCGTGCATCCAATCCTAGGATCCTGTGCATCATTGGCCATATTTACGAGGATGAGATGACAGATCTGACGGATTGATATTGTGTTCAATGCCAATTCTACTCGTGACTCCTACTCGAGACGATAGTAAGATGGCGCTGAGGAGGGTTGTGTTTAGAAGGGTAGACTGTGTTTTGAGGAACTGTGGTAAGAAGGTGGAGGCTGTGGTAAGATGAAGAGGTTCTGCCTTGTGGTAGATGGTGATGGAGGTTGTGGTAAGTGCATGGTGGAGGTTGTGCCTTCTGGTAATTAAGATGAAGGTGGCAAGTGGTGGAGGTTGTAGGTGTGGTAAGAAGGTGGAGGTTGTGCCTTGTAGCAAGAAGGTGGAGGTTGTTGCAAGACGAGGAGATTGTGGTAAAGATGGTGAAGATTGTGGTAAAATTTGTGGTAATTTAGATGGTGGAGATTAAAAGGACAAGTTTGTGTAACCTTCTTATGCAGCAATATTGAGAGCACATCAATGAAAGTCACGAGGAAAATCGGACCATTCGTCCAAAAGTTATGAATTTTTGAAGTTTCCGTGCCGCCATCGCTGGATGAGAAGATTGCTACAGCTCGTGACATCACACGTTAGAATATAAAGAAAATGAAAAGAAAATTCAATAAATTTTCACTTTTCTTGCATAACAAAAGAACACTTGACTTGCCTCTATCAGAAGGCTGGGGGGGGGGAATGAAAATATTACCCTAACGAACGTCAGTGACAAGTCGAGGGAATGTGTAATTCTTTTTTTTTTTTATCAAAAGAATTGTGAAATTCTCTTTATATTTTCCTTATATCGTTCTATACGCATGTGACATCAACTGTAGTAGTCTTCTCATCCAGCAGTGATTGCGCAGAAACATTTAAAACATTCATAACTTTTGAACGAATTATTGTTTGAATTTCCTCAATAATTGTCACCGATGTGTTCTGCTAATATTGCTGCATGCACTCAATCCACGTGTATGAAAATGAACTTGTCCTTCAAGTATTAAAATCAGGTACAGGTTGTGATAAGGTGGAGGTCGTAATATTCTATTTCTATGTTATGATAAATGTAATTTATATGTTGATGATGAGCTGGTATCCCAAAACGATCCGGTCAAAATTGCAGAAGAATTTAACACGTATGTACTTTGTTGAGATGAGTCCCCGTCTTCATGCCTCTACCATAAATACGGGAAATGCTCATTTTTCTCAATACTATACCGTCATCTCCTGAAAGTTGTTTATTTGTTAGGGCCTATAATACGTCTACAAATCGTTATGAAAGTATTAAAACAGTCAAGACACTTAAGACTAGCCATTCTATAAGGGATAATAATGGGTTTAGTGTCAATATTGCTTAGCAGGTAATAAACCATAGCCAACCCATTATTTCATATTTTTAACTTATCGCCTTTTCCGGTCAAAATTCTCAAACTCATCAAAAATAGGCAAGGTTATACCAATTTATAAGAAAGATGACCCACTTCAAATGAAGAATCGTCCAATTTCTTTGCTTCCTGCCCTATCCAAAGTTCTATTAAAGATTGTACATAAAAGACATTATGGGTTTTTGAAGGATTACAATGCAATTTGTAGTTCCTAATCAATTTGGCTTTCAGAAAAAGACATTCTACTGATTATGCAATCATTCAGTTACAATATGATGCAATAATTGAATCGTTTAGGAAAAAAAGAACATACTATTGGGATTTTCATGGTTCTGAGCAAGGCATTCGATACCATAGATCATTTTATTGTACAAAATGCAAATGCAAAATGCAAAATCCACACACCAATGGATAATGGTAAGCAATAAATTGGATCAAAAGTCTTGTGTACAATTTTTTTTTGTAACTATCGATTCGCATCTTACATGGTCCGATCATAATACACCGAGTTTATTCAAAAGAAAAAAAATATATGTATATATCGGGATCCTCTGGAAAGTAAGAGAATATCTTACCAAACATTCCCTGCAAATTCATATTGCCCCATATCACCTATTCTGTAATTATAATTGTGTGGGGAAATTGTGGTATTAATAAAATAAAGTCGCCATATTACCAAAACGTGCCGTAAGATTTATTACTGGTTCACACTACTTAACACACACTGAAAGTTTGTTCTATGATTAAAGAATCTAAGAATTTCTGATATACATACATGGCAAACAGCAATATCTATATTTTTATAAATACAATCAGCTCCCTGTTGTTGAAAGATATGTATATTTCAAATTTGAGCATTCATTCATATCCTACCCGCCATGCAACAGATAGATAGATTATCATTCGGAAAATCCTAAACTTATCATAGCCCAAAATTCCATAAGACATCATGGTCCAGATGACATAGGTATTGTATGGGACTCATAGACGCAATTCTTCTATATCATACAACGTTTTAAATCATCCTATAAAAAGTTCTCGCAATGTACCACTCGAATTAGAAATTACGCTCTTATTAGCTTCCAACTTCTGAACACTGTATCTGATCGCTTCTCTTGTCTTCTCTCCATGCACTATTCCTATTCGGGTACCTCCTTACTCTTGTCCCTTATTCTCGTTTTTGTTTTGTTTTTGTTTTGTTTTTGTCCTTTTACATTCCACCTTGTGTTAATTGTCCTTATTGGTCAAATGACATTTAAAATACTTTAAAGATTTACGTTATTTGTTCTACGTGTGCGCGTTCCGTTCCTTCAGTTAAAAAAAAATAAATAAAGTTACAAGGCATAATGTTCAGAGGCCGTTGTCCAAGTCAAGCGATTTGCTTAGATAACAATCTCATCCACCTGTATTCAAAGGTTTGCCATAAAATATATGTATTATTTTACATTATTTTACAGTATATTTTCTTGACTTGCGAATAATATGTTTGATATTGTCATACTCATTTTTTTTTTTAATATATACAATGTATACAAGTGGAGAAATAAAACTTGCTGAAACTGAACTGAACTGAAAACTGAAGATGGTGGATTGTGGTAAGATGGTGGGTTGTGTGGTACGGAGATGTAGGTTGTAAAGGACTGGAGGACACCGGCTGATGGTGTTGGTATCAGGGCACCCCCACCTTTTTGCAGAATGCATTATTGTCTGACGTTGTTTATTTTTGCTTGTCGGCCGATGTTGGTCGAGAAGTGACATCGAAAAGTGTGAAGACTTTTGTGTTTTTGTTAGCTTTTTGTTTTGTTTTGTTTTGTTTTTGTTTGTTCGTTTGTTTTTCTTTTTTTTTGCAGCGAAGTAGCATCCTCTTCTTTTGTCATGAACATCTATACAGTCATGAGAGATGGATATTGTAATAATGTACATGTAATCTGTTTTATACACTGTACAGTATGTCCCCCCCCCCCCCAAAAAAAAAAGAAAAAAAAAGAAAAAAATACAACGGGGCCTTCCGCAATGATATCTTTAAAAATAGTGAATCAATCTAAATACAAATTCAGGGTATGAAACTATAACTCATTGCCCACATCTTACAGAAAACCCCATTCGATTTGCTTCAGTGGTCAAAGAGAAATACGGAATTTTGTAGAGGATGTCGGGAATCTCTTCTGTCCAAGTTCTGTCTATTGTTCACACACAAGATCATCGAAATGCTAAACTCGGAAGAATCCGATTCATGACATGCTTTACAACAATCCACATTTCTCTGTGACCGCTTAACCAAATCGAATGGGGATTTCTGCAAAATAGAGCTCAAAACCCTGAAGTAGCATTTGAAAAATTTAATCATATTGGGCATTATCAATGCGAAAATCTTATTGTAATTTCTTTGGGGACATACTGCAGTAAGTCGCCCCAAAAATTACAATCAGATTTTCGAATTGATAACACCTATTATGATCAACCTGTGTACGTGCTACTTGAGAGTCTTAAGGTATAACATCTTAGCTCTATTTTGCAGAAAACCCCATTCAATTTGGTTAAGCGGTCACAGAGAAATGTGGATTGTTGTAAAGCATGTCATGAATCGGATTCTTCCGAGTTTAGCATTTCGATGATCTTGTGTGTGAACAATAGACAGAACTTGGACAGAAGAGACTCCCGATATCCTCTACAAAATTCCGTATTTCTCTTTGACCACTGAAGCAAATCGAATGGGGTTTTCTGTAAGATGTGGGCAATGAGTTTCATACCCTGAATTTTTACTAAGATTCATTCACTATTTTTAAAGATATCATTGCGGAAGGCCGCGTTGTAATTTTTTTTTTTTTTTTTTTGGGGGGGGGGGGGGGGACATACTGTATATTGCACTTTCAGTCATAAATTTCATATAATTATAATAAACCCGAGTGTCTATAGTGAAGTACAGGAAGCATCATCTCAATATTATTATCCAGGAAACTGCAAACTTCCAATGTCTTCATACTTCCGAATTTACAGATTCTCACAAAGCTTACCTTGATTATAATCAGTGAGTTGTCCTTTGCAGTCCCCATTAGTTTTGTTCCTTAAATATCACATCGTTTTACATTGTCACAAAAAAAAAATGATCACTTTACAACTGATGAGTATACGTCCATGTATATTTGTGTTCACACACATCGATTAAGATAATTATCTATAGAAAAGTTTATTTCTTCATATGAAATACAGTTGAACCTCTCGTATCCGGACAAGTCGGGACCGGGGCTCATCCGGATAAGGGATTTGGCCGGATATGGGAGACTCAATGCTTTATACATGTACATACACATGTACTGATGTAGCCCATTGTAGTACTAGTAGAGCGGCATAGCTTGAAAAGTGAGAGGAATTGTGCATTTTATGATAAAAGCACTAAATTTCGCACACATGTTGACAATTACATTAGAAATAAATTCAGATATTGGGCCATCGAAAATAGCGCCCTCAACGGCCATGGCAGCCATTTTTCAAAATGGCCGCCATAAATGCCATTTTTCGTAAAAAAATTACAAATTTCAGAAGGGAAAATCAATACGATTTTGCAAACAAGTGGAAAATAACATTTAAAATAAATTTAGATATTGGGCCATCGAAAATAGCGCCCTCAACGGCCATAGCAGCCATTTTTCAAAATGGCCTCCTTAAATGCCATTTTTTAGTAAAAACTTACAAATTTCAGAAGGGAAAATCAATAAGATTTTGCAAACGTGTCGGAGATAGCATTAGAAAAAAGTTCAGATATTGGGCCATCGCAAATTGCGCCCTCAACGGCTATGGCAGGGATTTTTCAAAAAGGCCGCCATAAATGCCAGTTTTCATAAATTTTACACATTTCAGAAGGGAAAATCAATAAGATTTTGCAAACGAGTGGGATATAACATTTGAAATAAATTCAGATATTGGACCATCGCAAATTGCGCCCCCTAACGGTCATGGCAGCCTTTTTTTCATAAATGGTCGCCATAAATGCAATTTTTCGCAAAAAAAAGTAAAAATTTCAGAAGGTAAAATCAACAAGATTTTGCAAACAAGTTGAAAATAAAATTCAAAATGTATTTAGATGTTGGGCCATCGCAAATTGCGCCCTCAGCGCCAATGGCAGCCATGTTTAAAATTGGCTGCCATAAATACCACCTTTTCTCCGAATTTACTAATTCCAGAAGGAAAAGACAGTGAGATCTTGCACTCAATTTAAAAATTTCGTTTGAAATATATCTTGCGCCTATGTATTACATTGTTGTAAATAGCGCCCTCAATGGCCATTGCAGCCATTTTCAAAATGGCCACCATGGATTCCATTTTCTTTTATTTCCTGATTTCACAAAAGGAAAAGTCAATAAGATTTTGCACACAATTTGAAAATTATGTTTGAAATAATATTTGCAATAGATTATTATAATACTGCCCTCAACGGCCATGGCCGCCATATGCCAGAATTGCTGCCATTGTCATAATCATTTTGTTTTAAAAACTGGTAATATCAGAAAGAAAAGTCAACAAATGTGTACATAAATTGAAAATCATGCTTAAAATCAAACAATATATCTAGATTGCATTAACTCTAGAAATTGTTCCTTCGCAAATTTTCAAGAAAAAAAATGCTTATAACGGTAATTGCAGCCATTTTCCAAAGTGGCTGTCATAGATGCCATTTTTCTTTAATGAAGATGTCCTAATGCCGGAAGAAGACAGTAAACATTTTTCTTTCTTTTTTTTTGGCGCAAGTTGACAATACATATAAATAAGTTTAGACATTGGGCCATCTTAAACTGTGTTCTCAATGGCTATTTCAGCTTTTTGTCAAAATGGCTACAATACGCTCTTCTTTTTTGTCTTGAAAATTTGCTTTAACTTCAGAAGGAGAGGACAGTAGAATACTCACAGAGACACTATATAATCTGAAATATGATGTTATGGAAATCATTTGAGGAACATTTGAAATAAACAAGGCAAATGCTTAACATATATCTCACCAATGATGAATGCATATTTTTGGTGGCAAACATAAAAGATTTCCGAAAAAGAGTAATATGAATATCCAGGGATAATGGCGCCATGTGTTAACTTTGACAGTAACACCATATCATTAAATATATGGGATATATGACGTGTATCTATTCTAAAATGTAACTTCCTAAATATTCTTAAAACAGATACGAAAAAATGGCCTTTCATTTTACGATAAAAGTTAATCTACTTGCTATGTTTCCATAAAACACATACTGTTAGCCGTCACACACGAAATACTGCAATTAGGACTAAACTGAAAACATGAATTTAGAACTAACCCATCAATGAAATCTCTTTGAACACCAGATTGCATTAGATATAATGGCTGTTTAGCAGTATTCTATTGCTTTCTCCTTCTGGAATAAGCAAATAAGAATAAGGAGTGTGTGGAAGCCATTTTGCCAAAGAGCTGTCATAGCCGTTGGGACGATGTTTAAATGGTGGCTCAATATCTTCATTTCAAATTTGAATTCAAATTCAAACTTGAATTTATTTGAATGTCTTTTGTCAATTTTCACAAGAAATTATATTGTCTTCTTGTGGCATTATCATATTTTCAAGAAATAAATAACATCTATAGTGGCCATTTGGAAAATGGCTGCCATGGACGTTGTAATGAACTCATATATTATTTTCTTTTGAATATGATTTTAAACATAAAGGTATGTACAAATTTCATTGGTTTTCTCTCTGAAATTAGCAAATCTTTCCAGAAAAGAAAAAAAAGAAAAGAAAGAAGCAGACATCCATAGCGGTCAGCATGGCCCTTGAGGGCGCCTTCTAAGAAGACTTTACACTTAAATTTATTTCTTGAGCACAATTTTCAACTTGTTTGCAAAGTCTTATTGATTTTTCCTTCTGACATCAGCAAATTTTTGCAACAACAAAAAAAAAAAAAAAAAAAAAAGCAAAACAAGGGGGGCATCCATGGCAGCTGTTTTAAAACTTGGCTGCTATGGCTGTTGAGGGTGCACTTTTGGATGGCCTATTATCAAATTCAGTTTGAATGTAATTTTCCATCTTTGTGGGAAAAAAAAAGACATTCATGGTGGCCATTTTGAAAAATGGCTGGAATGGCCACTGAGGGGGCAATTTGCAATGGCCCAATAAGTTTACTTTTGAATGTACTTTCCCACCTGTTTGCAAAATCTCGTTGGCTTTCCCTTCTGATTTTAGTAAATCTTTTCGAAAATATAGCATTTATGGCGGCCATTTTGAAAAATGGCTGTCATGACCGTTGAGGGCACAATTTCCGATGGCCTAATATCGATATTTATTTTAAATCTCATTTCCTATTTATAACCAAAATTTCATTGACTTTTCCTTTTGAAATTAGCATTTTTTAAATGAAAAAATGGCACTTATGGTGCCCATTTCGAAAAAAAAATGGCTGCCATAGCCATTGAGAGCGCAATTTTCAATTACCCAATATCTGGATTTATTTTGGATGTAATTTCCAGCTTGTTTACAAAAAAAAAAGACCATTGGCTTTCCCTTCTGAAATTTAAATTTTTTAACAAAAAATGGCATTTGTGGCAGCCATTTTGAAAAAAAGGCTACCATGGCCGTTGAGGGCGCAATTTCCGATGGACAAATATCTAGATTCATTTTGAATGAAATTTACATTATGGGAAAAATTTTATTATCTTTTCCCTTCTGAAATTTGCAAAATCATCGAAGAAGTGGCACATTAGACAGCCGTTTTGAAAAATGGCTGTCATGGACGTTGAGGGCGCAATTCACAATGACCGAATATTTAGATTCATTTTGAATGTAATTTCCCACTTGTTTGCAAAATCTTACTGGCTTTCCCTTCTGAAGTTAGCAAATATTTTGAAGAAATGACATTTATGGCGGCCATTTTGAAAAATGGCTGCCATTGCCGTTGAGGGAGCTATTTCCGATGGCCCGATATCTAGATTTATTTTGAATGTAATTTCCCATTTTTAACCAAAATCTTATTGACTTTTCTCTCCTAAAATTAGTAAATTTTACGAAAACATGGCATTTATGGCAGCCATTTTGTAAAATGGCTGCCACGGACGTTGAGGGCGCTATTTACGATGGCCCAATATCTAGATTTGATCTGAACGTGATTGTCAACCTGTGTACGAAATTTGGTGCTTTTATCACAAAATGCACAATTTTTCGGCTATGCCGCTCCACTATACCACATGTAGTAATGTGTATACTACAACCTTTTCATTGTTACACTCAGTAACAGACCCCAAAATAGAGGTTTGTGTTTGCAAGAATGAAATCATTTTCTTTTATAAATTCTTGGGATGATTTACCTAATTAAGAAATGTATCAAGTATATGTAATTCATGTGTGTTTTGTGTAGAAGTTCTCATGGAGTTGGGAATCCCCCTTTCCTCCCGTAATTATAATATTTAAAAAAAAAAATCACGGCGAGATTGCGTCCGTATAATAGAGAGATCCGGATAAAGGGAGGCCGGATAATAGAGGTTCAACTGTACAGAAAAACATGCAAACATTTATATTATACTTGTAGTCACCTTTTTAACACATGCAATGTGAAAAAGATAAATTCAAACACCATCACAGAATAGAATAAGATACCTAGATGTTTTGGTTCCAAGACAACACTATTTTGATTGATTTATCCATCAAGTTGTAGGATAATTTGCTGGAGAAGTGCTCATTTTTTTTAACTGTGTCCTTTGATTAATGAGCAACTCTGAAGTAAACTGCATATTTCTATTCCATATTGGAGAACAATCGCATGGACCTGGTAAAATTTACCAGATCAGCACATTTCCAGATTTTTTATTTTTATTTTTTTTTTAATACTAAAAGTTGCCATTTTGAAACAGAATTCATGACCTTTCATCTCTCAAACCGTTGATGTGTTGGCAATGTAAGGATACTCTGTGGTGTACTTTTGACTGCTTAGCAGACAATCACTTTTGATTTGGAGAACAACATCATACACTGTGGCATTTTCACTCCAAAGAGATTCATGCTAAAAAAACATAATCATCATGAACTTATGGTAACATGGCTAGATTTATTTGCTTTCAATACTTGTATATATCATTTGCTCATAGGAAAAAACTAAACACAGAAATCAAACACTTTTTTATGCCCGACACTGTGTAGTGCATCAAAATCCTACATTTACTTCGTATCTGTGACCCATCTGTGACCCATCACCATTTAAGCCTGATTTAGTAAATGCGGGACATTGTTTTTTTTTTCCTGATTAGTTATATGGTAATGTCATATCATACTCTCTATAATTTACACCGTAGTTTTCCAGTGTTTTATATTTTGTCCCTTCTATTTTTCTTTTTGAAAATCTTACCACAGACAAAGTATATATTAAGAATGCAACCTATCAGATAAAATGTTGGGAAAATATGTAACTTAGAAGATGAGCCGTAGCCTAGTTAAGTGTACATAATACAATAAGTCATAAAGTCATAAAATAAAGCAGTAAGTAAACTCAAAACATAACAGAAGCCTGTTTTACCAAGAACTAAATGTTTGGAATATGGAACATTCTTTGAATTTGAAATTTGGTCAGGAGGTAGTTTTGATATAATAATCTTCTATTATCTCGCCTTTCAGCCAGTTTTTCAGCCTTTTGTTCTCAGCGTTGATGTCTGTGATTTATCAGAGGCCCATTCTCAGTAAAAGCGTTCAAATACGGAATTTTGGTGTCGCCGACATTCCATGACAGTTTGCGGTTCCCTGAAACCTATTAGATACTATTTAAATGTTTATAATATATCACGAGGACTTTATTTGTTAAAAATAAACACGATCAAATGCGGTTGTCTGCCTTTTTGTATAAAATTTTGCTGTTAAACCTCGTTAAGACCCCCAAAACGCAGTGTCGCCGGCTATTTCAGAATTATGTTTTATTGCTCCTCTCCGTCCACAAACACACTTTCCAAATATCATTTTCATGGACGATGAGCATATCATATGTGCTAATCACAATACTCAAAAAGTTCCAAAATTTTTATTAACTTCTTTTTTTATAGCCTTTTGAAACCTGTCGCCAAGTTCACCGCCAGATACGTTACCAGTTTCTTTAGTGTTACAGCATTGCGAAAATAACAAGACTATGCAATGACCCTGTGTATATGAAACCCTGAGGATATACTTCATACATTGCAAGTACTTAGATTTTTTGTGCAACAGCTCTTTTTTGAGAATACGGTACAATGTTTGAAATATCGGTTTTCTACACTTTTATTTGGACAGATACGTGACATACTTTTCACGCCACCCACTGCGACAGATATTTCAGTGTCAGACAAATTGTATATTATACATTACTCCTCGGAATGACGCATCGATTCAACATTAAAGTTTAGTACAAGTGAGAAATATTTGGTAGATATCGCTCTCATAATAATATGATCGACCATATACGTTACCACAGATACGTTACCCCAGATACGTGACCGAATTTTGCTCATTGGTCTTGTGCTTTCTGGGGATCAAATCTGGTCAAAATTCATCCCTACACATTACATGCTTCGTTTTGTTGGACCTCAGGATTGTATTCTTACACCAAACGGACAGAGAGGTGAAAAAGACCAACACTTCCACATGATTTTTCTTTCTGCGTCAGTGTCTCACAACTTAATGCCAAGTTTTCCGACAGATACGTTACCACACAATCAAAATGCTGAAAATAAATTGTAAATGTTTTTACAAACAAATCGTTGTGTGCTCATAAACTCCAAAGTTCTATTCTATAAGACACAGCCACTTTCATATTTTATGCAACAACTTTGAACGTTTGTTTTACAAGACGAAGCTAAGATTCAGCATATCAGTTTTTTTGCTTTTCAGATTAAGCAGATACGTTACGTATAATTCAGGGCACCCACGGTGACAAATAATGTTATGTAAAACAAAGTGTTCATAAAACAATTCTGCATAGAATGACGCTTCCATAAAAAATTTAAGTTATGTTCAAATGAAGAATATTCAGTAGAAATTGCTCTGTAACTTCACCGACAGATTCATTCACGGTACGCCAGATACGTTACCAAACTTTGAAAGAGTAAAAAGTAGTTTATGAAACGCTTCCGAGAAAAGTTTCAGTGTTCTGCTGCATATTTATTCTAGTGTTTTTCAACATATGAAGAACTACTCAAGATTAATTGATAAGTTGAACAATTATTTATTCATTTTCATTAAAAGGGATGAGCCAAATACGTTACCATAGGTCAAACAACTGTTCAGCATATCGAGTTCATAGAGACTGTACCTACTTCCTTCTAAGTGCCTGCAAAAATATATTTTTTAAACCTTGTTTGCATTATCCATCAAAACTTAATGAATATTTATAGTCAGATGGATAAATACATTCAGACGTAAGATGAGAATATTCTGTGAATGAAGGAACTCAGCTTTCATATTTAGGGCTCTTTTCCACTACATTTCATAGTTTAAATATTACGTACAATGTTTATAATGGTTAATTTGGGCTTACATCATTCATTTTTACATCAATTCATGAGGTAAATAATTAAACAGGTGATATTTATTAATTCATACACAACTAAAATTATTACTTATATTTTACCAGATACGTTACCAAAGGTGATTCAATGTTTTTCCAATAGTTATTTCCCCAGGAAAGCAATTCATATTTGTTTCCTGTGAAATTCCAGATCGGATCGTTCCCTTTGCATGATTTGTGGGATTCGAAACTTTATTTGTAAGCGAAATTTGCTAAAAATACAAAGTGAATTTTAAGGTTATATTTCATTTCAGCAAAAAGCATATTTCAACCTACCACACAGAAATAATTTCTACCAAATAGCATGGGATGACAACATCTTTACCTCTTGAAAAACCCCAATATCTTTAGGGATGACAGATGTCTTTTCCTGAACAGAAATTGGATCAAAACAATAAATTTAATTCAGAGTTAGGAGTCCATTACAACATGTAAATTTGCGGTAACGTATCTGCTTGGTGATCAAAAATCATATAAGATGCTCTATTTCAATTCATTTTTACCCAATGAATGGCCATCATTTAGAATGTTCCACTTTTTGTTTCGTATTTGACCGGTTTTGAAGTTTCCGAAAACACATCTTTGAATGTATTACTTTGTGGTTGATTTTTCGGTTTTACTCACATGGAATTGAACACTTAATCTGAGAATGGCCCCAGAGCATTGCAGCTGCTGTGAATGGTCAGGTTCCACTGCACTTAAAACAATGCATCCCAGCATAGTCACCACTGATGCCGAAGGAGTTAACACAAGAAATCCCTAATGCCTGAAGTCAAACAATTAAACTAGGAATGTTGCTATGGAGACTGGTATGCCTCTGCTATAGCACACTATTCTTCCTTAAAAGCCTACAGGACATCTTGCCAATGTGGCATAATGGTTTCACATGATTAGGCCCCCATCTCACTAGGATGGCGACCATGGCGATCTGTGACGATTTAAGAAATCGTGGCGCGATCGCCGTCCGTCTCCATTTTTGGCCTCCGAGGCGATTACACTACGGTTTCTCTACGCTCAACCTGCGCTGTAGGCGACAGCGCCACGATGATAATACGACTCTGCAACGTTGTTGCCGCGTTTCCAGGCCGACGAGACGCGCTGCTTCTGCGATCGAACCGACTGTGTTGCGATATTCGTACGCTCATCAAGACCTCGCTACAACAGTGATACGATCGGAGCGACAGTGATACGTTTACGCCGGGCTCATGCTACGATCTCAAGCGATCGGGGTATAACCTAATGTGTTTCACGATTGAATTTCTTCAGGCAGATGTCAGTGTCAAATTAACATGGATATGCAGAATATGGTTATACCCTTACATTTTAGCATTCTAGAACACACCAGTTAGAACCTGATGTGAAATATTGCACTATTTATAGTTAAGTCATCCATTTAATTAAAAGGGTAAAACGTGTATAATATTAAGGAACCGGCTTACGAGCAAACTACAAATTAATCGTATATCCTACAATGAGACAATTTTATGAAGATATATTTGAAAAGATTACAACTTAATTACTTTCATTGTCTTGCAATGGTATCAAACAAATAATTTGATAAACAGAGCACACTCATACCGAGTGTACGTGGAAAAATGAATTTTATATGTTTTTCTCCATGTCCACCTTCCTGGTCTGTGCATCACTTTCTATTGTTCATGGTTGGTTCCTGTTACGTAATACTGTACAAGTGATAATTGTTATGGGCGATGGGAGCCGCTTTTGATGCGCTTGAGTTACGCTTTGCGCGATGCTACCCCGTCAAAGCTACGAATGTGGCGCTTTTAATGCGATCGTGAGGCGATGGCGACACGCTCTAAAACCACGGCGATCGGTCGCGACCTCGCTACGGAAGTTTTGGACATGTTCAAAATTTCCGTAGCGATCAGGTCGCCGACCATGGCGATGGTGGCGCTCCTCCGCGCTTCTGAACCGCTCAAGATACGATGGAGAAGATTTAAAGTGATCAAGCCACGATCCGCCGCGCTTTGTCGGTATTAGGGAGTTTTCGCTACACGACGGGAAGACCGAGAATACGCGGAAGCAATCAGCTGTGACAGTCCCCGTACTCGGACTCCCGTCCCCATATCTAAGCAGTTTCGCTGTCCTGTTAGGACCAAAGAGATCTCTTTGGTTAGGACGGAGGCGTGGGGACAAGATCGCTGATTGGCTGGCTGGATGGCTTGGCTCACTCCTGATCGGGACCGAACGCTATTTCGGCAGAGTACCGTACTCGTTTTCCCCAGGAGGGGACGTTTCTCGGATTTGATCATGCGCAGAAGCAAATTTTGCATACGGCACGCTCAACTATCGGCTGCGTCGTGTAGCGAAAACTCCCTTTTTGATTATCGTAGCGGAATTGCCGTCTAGTGAGATGGGGGTAGTAGCAAATAATCACTATCTAGAAATACACCAAATTTTCTTGGCACAGCTATGAGCCATTTTCAAAATATGGACAGATTTAGTAAACTTTTAGCATTTTTCTCTTGATCTTTGATTCTATGACCCAAATCTTTCCCTAGAATCACTGTGCAGTACTGAATGTATAAGTCAAGATCTATTACACATAATATACATTGAGTCATTTTAATATACATTAAAGCTGTATGGAAAACATATTGTAATTTCACTTGTATAAAAGGAGTGTAAGTTAAGCATTTCAACCCTTGACCTCATGACCTAAAACTTCCCAAGAGAATCATTGCAATGCAACAGATTTGAATGTGCTAAGTTCATGAAGATACCTTGAGCCATTTCTGAAATATGGAAAAAAATATATATATAATTTTGGCATTTTCACTCGACCCTTGACTTTGACCCCATTATGTAAAACTTCTCTATAAAAGTTTTACCTGATAATACATACATATACCTACATACACAAAGTTTCATGATATGATCTTTAGATATTGTAGAGATGGGGGGGGGGGATAGTGAAATTTACGATTTTGACCTTGACCTATAACCCGAAAAAATAATGCCTCCAGCGGCACTTTGTGGCAGAGGCATAATAAAACAGGTGACCACAATGTCCACAGACCATATTAGCAACTTAACATCTTTAAAATTTGCAAGTAGTTCCTACATTGTGATGTGTGTGTGTGCGTGTGTGTGTCAGTGAGACCGTCCTCGTAAAGGCACAATGCATCATTAATATGTACATACAATATTGCTAAAACATGAATGTTCAAATTTCTGCAACAGCTGAATGTGTCAACAGATCAAGTTTCTGAATATTATGTCCAATATCACCATAAAGAAAGAAACGACTTTCTACAGCCATTATCCTTTAAGATATTTAGATTCCAAATTACATGCTTACCAACATATACATTGTATGACCAGCATACGTTCTATACATGTATAAAGCTAACACACTTCTTAGTGATAAGGCATCACTGTGCACAATGGTCTACACAGTGCCATGTCCGTCATTTCTCAAATCCGAAGGCACAAAAGGACATTCATAGTATCAATTCCATTGTACAACACTGTTAAAACAATATCAGATAGGCAAGAATTTAAATCATTGTCATCATAGGAATAATTACAAGCCAGGAAAATATTACAAAATGGCGATAAACCATCATAACTCTTCAAATTCATTAATGTGACATGTTTGACAAAATTCTGAACAATTTCACCAGCATTTCAAACCTGTCCATACTGGCTGCCTAAGGGAGACAAAAAAGTGGCAATTGTGGACAGGTTGCTGCTTAAAAGGGTTGTTCACATGGCTTTTCTCCTGGGGGAATTGTTTTGTGGTCGCATACAGCAGGTGGCCACAGTAGACAGGTGGTCGCTAAAAACAGGTTTGACTGTATATAACCTTGACATTGATGATGCAGTGCATAATTGTTACTGCCCAGCTCAAAACCTACAGAGAGTAGGCCAATATGAATTTCTACTTTTCTACATTAATGTAGTTCAAAAGAATAAACTCTATTCTAAGCTTTAAAAATACTGTAAAATGAGGAATGTTTGCATGCATTTTAATTTCGCAAATTTTGCGAGAGCAAAGATTTGTGATATTAAAGTGCACGCAAAGGCTCTTGCCTATACTATATGCATTGAATGCCAGAGGCACTTTGCGAAAATGTCATGCCATGAAAAAGGCCGTTGACTCCAATTCGCGAAAATTTCATTCGGCTAAAATATCATGTTTTACAGTAACTTGTTAAAATTGTACCATCCAACCCATTCAAAAAGTGATTGAAATAAGACAGAGTTAGGAGGTGCAGTTTCAGAGAAAGAAGAGAAAAGAGGATTTAAAGATTAGGGTCACTCAGGCAGGCTTGAGGGGACTGCATTTTCCAAAACCTCTTGAAAAATTGTTGCAATTGAAGCATTCCAATCTTGAAATGCTACATTATGTCCATCATACATGACTTGCAGAATGGCACTCTTCACAGGAAAATACACTTGCAAACAGCACCACAAACCATAGTGAGTGCATGCAATTGAAAAATCATCACAAATTTACCAGTTGCCTTTGCTAAAAATGTATGTTGCCTTTCAAGTCAATCGTGCAAGACATGGCCATGAATTATATTGCTGAGGGATTATCACTCTGTCACTACAGACACAAAAATATTGCACTCTACACTGCATATTTAAAGACTTCAAAAAGAGAACCCAGCCTTCATAAAATCATATATCTTGGCAATATGAATCAATATTTCTTGAGCACATCTTTCATTTGTCATGCACACTACTTTCTCTCAGTAAAGTCCAATACCTTTATGATGATGAAATTGGTCAAATTCTCCTGAAACCCAATTTACTGTTAAATTCTAACACATCTTTCATTTTGCATATCAATTTGTATATCTTTGGATTTGCATTACAGTAAATATGGTATTGATTAGCACTGAAACAACAAAAACATGGAGGCAACCCCAACTTTCTACATTTCTTGTGTCTCAAAAGGCTCCATAAATGGTAGCTATAATTAACCCTGAAATATAACACAAGTTTGGCAGAATTTCATACTGTTCTTATTCATAAAGATTTTCATACATCAATGCATTTGACCAGATGTCCAACAATACTGACAGATGAACTACCTACCAAGACACTATACACTCATGTCCCTTTCATATCAATGTAATGATTGTGCTATCAATGTGTAAATATTGTGTTTAGTATATTGGCTTTGAAACTGTAATGTAAAATATAATATATATATATATATATATATATATTGACATCAAATCTTGCACATTAATAGACGTGGCTGGTGTTGGGTAGCACCCCTTTAATCATCGAGCTTTCGGGCGAAAAGCCCTTCTTCAGGATCTATACAGTCAATGACAACAACGTATAAATAAAATCAACCTAGGTATAAAATCATACTAAACTCAACTAGCCTCATATACTATACATTTCAAAATATACTCAACATAAAGCATACCTCAATTCAGCGCATTTTATAACAAAAAACAAATCAGCATACTATTACTAAATACAATCGCAAAACAAAACTTACTGTGTTGGTGCTGAGTGTGGTCTTGTAGTGTTGTCTGTGTGAAGATTGTGGTCGGGTGTATCACCAGCCAGCCACGTCTATTAATGTGCAAGATTTGATGTCAATAGATTTACTGTTCTTGCACCGCCCGCCATGTTTTGGTCAAGTCTTTTGATGCCAGTATATATATATATATATATATATATATATATATATATATATATATATATATGTATATATATATATATTATAAATAGTCAAAACAAGGCACCAGATAGTTAAAACAAGAACCCTCTGCAATGCCCATTTCCCCCTATTCATGATTGTCAGTGATTTACAATAAGATCATTTGTGATAAACAATTGTCATGTTTACATGGCTAATGTATCACTCTTCAAAGCATTTAACTGCCCATGCAGAATAGATCCTGTTGTATACAGACGGGACATAAACACAATGTTGCAGATATCCCATCAGTTTCACACTTTCATGGGAACTTTCTGTTTCATGTTTTGTAAAGAGATTGGCAGCATCATAATTGTCAATTATTTACAATAAGATCATGTGTGATAAACAATTTTCATTTTCATATGGCAAATGTATCACTCTATAAAGCATTTAACTGCCCATGCAGAATAGATCCTGTTCTATACAGAGACAACATAATGCTGTTGATATCAATGTTGCAGATATCCCATCAGTTTCCCATTTTCAGGGGAACTTTCTGTTTCATGTTTTGTAAAGAGATTGGCAGCATCACAGAAATGCAGAAGGTGTAAACAGGATGATTTCTTTCAAACATCATCAGGAAAAATAGTCAATTGGCTGAAAAAAAAAAGCTGTAATATGTCCGAGCTCCTTTGTTTCTTAATCAAGACAGCTGATGCACGAATGAAATATGCAACCCCCAAAATATCTATGCAAACAGTGAAAATGAGAGTGTAATGAAAGTTACACTTTGAATGTTTTTGCTAAACATTTCCTTAATACACGAAAACCCTTATACATGGATCTCATTACTGTGGGAAAGAAAGCTTCCAGTGAAGATGCATACTCATTGCATAAATGAAGAATTCTGAATACAAAATGACATGGAGTGTGCATAGTACCATTAAGAAAGGAAACCTCCGAGACAGCTTGACAATCTAACATGCAGCGAGTCTTAAAGGGGAAAGCAAGTCCAAATATAAGTTAGTCTGATAAAAAAAAAAAAGAGTAAAATATTAAGAGTTCAACAGTAAAATTTTTATTGAAATCGGGTGAAAAATAAGAATGTTATGACATTTTGAAGTTTCACTAATTTTGCAGGAAACAGTTCTTAAACGGTCAATATGAATGTGCAAATGGCAAAGTCAGCATGTCATCCCCTCACAACTTGTCACATAGTTTGTACATAAGATTTGGAAATTTCCAGTTTTTCATTTAAACACAATTATGCCCAAGGCTCAAATCCTGGTATATCTAATTGATCATTATTCTGAAGTTATTCAACCAGGAATAACATGTTTCAGACTTCAATGACAAAAACATGACATTTTCGTCATTTTTTTTTTTTTTTTGTACACGATCAATGGAAAATTGTGAGGTTATGACACGGTTAGCTCACTCATTTGCACATTCATATCCACTGTACAAGAACTGTTTTGCAGGAATAAGCAAAAGTTCAAAGTGTCATAACTTCCTTATTTTTCATCCAATTTCAGTCAAATTTTTACCATTGAACTCTTAAAAACTTTACTCTTTCTTATCAAATGAACTTATGTTTGGACTGGATTTTCCCTTTGATTAAGTATGATGCCTCTGACACCAATCCTCAGACACAAACGCAGATATGAACAGTTTGAAAAACAAAACTAAACAAACACAACTACCCCAACCCCCCCCCAAAAAAAAAAAAAAAAAAAAAAAATGGTAAAGCATTAACTCCTCAAGTCTCCCAGATATAGACAGATACATTTCCATTTGTAATAAAAACATATTGAGGAATGCTGAAAGACTGTGTGATACTAGTAATTTACCCTACATGGCAAACACCTCATGCATGATAAACATTACAACACATCCATCCTGGAATGCCATCAGTCCATATATAGTTTTTATCTAGTACAAAAAAAAAATAATATAAACATACAGAGAGTAAGAGAGTTGAAAGACGAGAGTAGTTCTCCCCAAATGCTGTATCAGAGTTGACAATCTCCTGAGAGCTGCAGGATAATACAGAAAAAAACAGAAAATAAGCAAAGTCAGTATCTAGAGACTGCTGTCCAACGTTTCTTTCTCTATTGCAAAAGGAATCCCTCTGAAAAAAAAAAAAAGAGAAAAGAATGCTTCAAACATCATTTTAAATCAGATTACAGACTCTGAGCTAGAGGCTTATTCTTGGATTTATACTCCTTTAAATTGCTGTATTCATCAGTGATTGGACATTATAATCGTTGATCAACCAACCAGTCAACTGATCACTCAATAAGGTGAATCGGTCAAGAGCATGCTGACGCTTTCATTACAAAGCTTTAATGGTGAAAATACTTCGAAAGGAGAAGCTCATATCTTCATTAGCATGTATTATCACTTTCTCTTCTCCAGATGGTGCTGCTACTCACGGATTGACTACAGACATAATAATTCGTCGCTGGGGCAGCGACAAGACCTTGTATCTATAAAATATCAAATGTTTAGGAGAGCCAAAAAACATGGTGGCCAATGCACTGCAGCGAATGGGAAAGCCTTTCCTTTGACATGCTATGGTGGCTTTATTTTTGGAGTTGGACAGTTGGGATTTGGACAGGACATCACTTAACCCATTATTTGACCATCAATCCAAAAAAGTCATTTTCACCAAAATTTCAGATGCAAGGATCTAGTCACCCCAGCGACGATATGCTACATGTAATGCAGCTGGCCCCTTCCTGTGTATTGGATACTTCCTGTGTATTGTCATGCTGTTCTTCCTGTGCAGTGTTAATATGTGCATGTATTACACACCTCGTACTGTACACACAGAGTTGAGTACTAGTACATTATACTGGTACATGTATTATGACATGCACATGTGTGCATGTATTTGTTTACATACAGGCCACTAGTTTCCATGTCTTTCATTCGCATTTTCATTTTCAATCACTTTTTAAATCATTCAAAATAAGAAATTTGGTTGCATGCCTATGCCCTTGCACAACATGTTCTATTGTTTTTACCCACTACGTCCCTCTCAACCCAGGTGTATACCCAGTATGTGTAAATGGGTACCTGGCATTGGTATCACAATGATAATGGCAGGACCTTGTATAAAAACCATGACAACATTGAAGTGGCTACAGTGGATAAACAAGACCACATTATCATAATTGTTGATAAACTCACTTGTGAAGAGATGTCCTCAGTTGTCATGTATTCGGCCGCCAAGCACCAGCTCTCTCTCTTGAAAGTTGTGCGTCACGATGTAATGGAATGCAATGTTGGTTAACACTACCATGTACTCAAAGAAGGCAAACAGAGTGTATACTGAAGGAGAAAATCAAACATGGATGAAATTTTTTTACAAAATTGTCATGATATAAACATCTAGCTGTTAACTCTTTATGTGCCACGTTCGCATGCCTGACTCAGTTGACGGCGCACTTTGCATATTCTGCTCAAATGCAGAAACCTGCCCGAACCGATCGATGTCGCCAAATGCCACAGTACAATGAAAGCGTTTCTCGCAATTCCGTTCCTCTCGTCCATATAGCTTGCATTGTATGTGGTATAACGAATAACGAGCAGCGTTTCATACTAAATTTGCGTGCAAATTTTAAGTTTCTGTCACTGCTTTGTGTGCAAATGTCGTACATTTATAGTAATGTAGCCACTGGGCCTTTGAAAGAAAAACAATTATAGATTTGTCATAGAATTTACAGCAATGCAAAGCTTCGCATTTTCTCTACAACTTTGCACACTTCGTCTACAATTTAACATAAATCTATAGAAGTTGTATAGATTTGAAAAACAGAATGTTTTCTCAACACATGACTATGTTGGAGTCTCAAAATAATGTGGCGTGCGGGGGGTTTCCACCATGGCGCATAAAGAGTTAAAGACCAATATGAAAAGGCTGCAAAAGTGATTCTTTTCTATGCCTGTTTTTACCTTTGTTTATGTCTGTCATCTACATACTGGATCACAAATTAATTCTTTTGTCTATATCAAAAGACAATCTTGGCTTTGTCATGCATCAAAAGGCAAAGGGTTCATCCTGCCATAAGTGCTAAAAAGAAATCTGCTTTAATTAAGCAGTGATTCTACATTACATGTATCTATTCTTACAATTTCATCAATGTAGTACGAAATGAATATAAAATTGACATTGAATTAAATGTAATCAAAGAGACTCTGATGTCACACAAGACATTTCTAACAGAGTAAACACTCCCCATCGCTTACATAAGGACAGGCTGATTTTGCTACAACAGGCATTTCTCATAGACACTTGCCCGAGTATACTCGGGACTCCTCCTGAACAGGTTAATTTTTGAATTAATATGAACAGGGATACACAGCTGATTAGCAAATGTCTCATATTCTCAAACCATAAATCAAATGTAGTCATGACTATGTAAAAACCTAGATGCTAAATCATTTGCCTTGCACAGCATGTCTGAATGGCACACAAAGAAACTATCAATTCTTTTAATCCCATCTAGCACCTCACCACACATAGGGCCACACACTCAGGTGCTCAGTTTCATGCTCCAGTCATTGTTCAGGCATGAGCAGTCTGGAGATTCAGAGCACTTTATTTGCAGCCAGATGCCTTTTCTTTTTTTTTCTCTCTCTCTCTTCTTTGCTGCAAGTAAAAGGTGGCTAATAAAACCAATTTTTGCTCCTGTGTGTGAATGTGGCTAATTTAAGAATGGCTGGACACTTCCTATACTCAGTTTGTGCTGACCTATACATTATCTCAGAGACTGATAACAAAAAATGGCAAAGACAATGTTTGGTTGGCCTTTCATCTACGATAATTCACTGTTTGAGGTTTGCCTCAAAAAGAGAAGGCTACCAAAGGTAAAGAAGATAATTTAATCTGACTTACTCCCTGGTTCACAGTGATTTTCATGTCTGAAGTAAAAGTAGATGGCGATGATGAATGATGAAAAATTTGCGGCAAGATATATCTTCAAGTATTTGAGGGTTTTCCGCTCCTGCAATGATGAGAAAGAGTGACAAGCAACGTTAGTGAGAAAAAGTGGCAAGTGGTCATTTCAAGGGCTCAACTGAAGAAAATGTTGGAGTTTTCAAAAACCAAACACAAAATTTCTATCCGACGGTATTCACTTCAGTGGAAGAATATTCTGAGTAAAACACATTGAGTTTCCTGAATCAGAATTCCTTTGAAAAAGAATGAAACAAGGAATAAATTAGCAAAGTCATTATCTTGTGATGCAAACCATCTAAAAAAAAAAAAAAAAAAACTCTCATAAAAGATCATTGCATATATTCTCTGCAAAATCAGTATGAATATCATAGCTGTCACTAGGCAAAATTATTGTTCCCTGACATCATGTACATGTATAAAGTATAGATAACCCTGACATGCAGTGGGATAATTAATGCTTTTATGAGTGAAACTCTACTGTACCATGTGTACCAGTTTTTCCTTCTTAGGTGCCCTAGGCACAGTGAAGTAATGTCTGTAACACACTGCCAAAGAAATTAAAAACACAAGACAGAGACATCATGAATCAACATGAACATAAGACTGAACATGAAGCAGTAGATGAGCAATGTCAACTTTGTTGAGGAATCTCATCCTACAGCAACAGGGCAGTATGTGCAAAAAAAAAAAAAAATCATCTCACAATATTATGACCTTTATCAATTAATAGCAAACCAGTACTGTATTTGAAGTAATCTTAAAAGGATAATACTGTATTACTATGTATTATGTATAAATATAAAACTTGCAGTAAATGCCTGCTCAAATTATTTATGAGACAAGTAGTAATTCCCTGGTACTTATATGGACATTTGAAATAAAAATAATATTCCATACAAGTTTTCTGTTCTGTGGCTATACTTTTACACACAAGGCTACCACAGCTACAGCTTATTATAAAAAGAGTGTACAATAGGTTTTGACCCACTGATTTTGTTGCTGGAAAATTGCTGTTGATGGCAAGATTATGCACGTAACACATCAGCACCATAAACAGCATGGAACCTCCCTGAAATAGGATGAACATTTTCTCATGGATGGCTGCAAGAAATAGAAAACAAGGAAAAGTAGAAATTACGCGGTGCGTAATATATGTCCCCGCCGGAAGTAGCATTTTGTAACAAAATGTGCAATATAGGTAAAAAATCAAGGTCAAAGGTCAAAGAAGTCAAAGGTCAAAATTCTGTGTAGAAGTGTTGAAGCCCTCACCTAGTGCCATCACATAAAGCAAACGGAATCGAAATCGGGTTAGAAATGGCGAAGGAGTAGCATTTTGTAGCAAAATGTACGATATAGGTCAAAAAATCAAGGTCAAAGGTCAAAGAAGTCAAAGGTCAAAATTCTGTGTAGAAGTTTTGAAGCCCTCACCTAGTGCCATCACATAAAGCAAACGGAATCGAAATCGGGTTAGAAATGGTGAAGGAGTAGCATTTTGTAGCAAAATGTACAATACAGGTCAAAAATCAAGGTCAAAGGTCAAAGAAGTCAAAGGTCAAAATTCTGTGTAGAAGTTTTGAAGCCCTCACCTAGTGCCATCACATAAAGCAAACGGAATCAAAATCGGGTTAGAAATGGCGAAGGAGTAGCATTTTGTAGCAAAATGTACAATATAGGTCAAAGGTCAAGATCAAAGGTCACGACTGAAATTCTGTGTAGAATTTTCAAAGCTCCTATGTAGTGCTATCATATAAAGCAAACAGAATCAAAATTGGCTCATAAATGACAGAGAAGTAGCAAATTGAAGATTTTGATCACACATGGACGCACACACGGACACACGGACGGACGGACGGACGGACGGACACACGGACACACACACGTACGGAGCCCGTTTCATAGTCCCCTGCTCGAACTCGTTCGGCGGGGACAAAAACACAGGAAGGAAAAATTAGATTGGTTCAGTTTGTATCAAACTTTTAATTATTGGATGCTACATCTCAATTCATAAATCACAAGAAATTACTGTATAATTTGGTCTACATATTAAAAATGGTCTTAAATAAAGAAACGGCCTTCCTACTACATAAACATAACTCAAGAACTTCGAATGCAAACACAATGAATAAAAAAGTGTTCAATAAATGTACTGTGCAGTACCTAAGACCTGGGCGTGCAGAATACTCTGACAATTTCTCTTGCATAGCTAAAAGGTTAAAAAGACTGTTTTAATTACTTTTTGAAAGCTATAGTATCATAGATTTTTCAGACAGCATACTTCCTTCATCTGATAGAGTTTTCTTGCACTGACAATTAGCAGTGAAGGAGAATGAAACCTAATCATAAATGTGGATTGAGAAAATGCATCAATAAGTTGAACACATTAATGAAGTTTGAGGTAAATCTGTTGAAAATTTAAGAATTTTTTCAGTGTTTGTGGTGCTATTGCTGGATGAGAATACTACAACAGTACAAGACGAGAGTGCTATTGCTGGATGAGAATACTTCAACAGTACAAGACAAAGTCACCACATTCTCAATTTTCCAGCATAACAAAAGGGCACTTGGCTTTTACCTCTCCCAGAAAGCAGGGGGGATGGTATTACCCTAAACATGTCAGTAACAAGCAAACAAGATGTGTACTTTTCGTTAAAAAAGAAATTTCGAGGAATTCTCCTTATATGTTCTTTGTATCATTGTTTGGTAGTAACATTACAAAGTTAAAAAAGAAATTTCGAGGAATTCTCCTTATATGTTCTTTGTATCATTGTTTGGTAGTAACATTACAAACTGTGGCAGTTTTCTCATCAAGCAATGGTAGCACTGAAACTGCAAATCTTCATTACTTTTAAACTGCTTGTCTGATTTCCTCAACTTTCCTAATTCATTACAACTAACCTTGTTGCATTCACTCATTCCAAATATATTTGGGTATCATTCCCCTTTGAATCCGCCTCACAAGTGTTTTAAAGTGTACTCGACAAGGATGACCTTCATCATTTTTTTTTTGCCAACACTATAGTTGCTGGTTGTCCTGCAACACTCCTATGAACAGGTGAAAATATCTGAATGATTTCACTGAAGAAAAAAAAGTGACAATCATTCAGAATTAGCCTGTTACCTGATCCTCTGTATCAGACCTATTACAAATCAAATCAATTACAGTGAACATACATGTGACTTGTCATATTGTTATTCTATACCAGGTTTGAAAGAGGCATACAGGATCATGGATCCTTCTCGATTTAACTCATGAACAGGAAGGTGCAAGCCCCATTTCATATGCGGATTATATTGCCGACAAACTTCAACAGCTACAAGATCAGCTGCACCATTTACTCACGAAAATTTTCTGATGATGGAATGCAGGTGAGGCCGATGAGTGCGAGATTCTCCAGCATCTCGCTGAGGAAACAAATTTTGCACAGCAGTGGGTAGTAGAACACAGACGTCGTCACACTGGCGTAGAACGAGTAGTGGAAGGAAACGAGGAAAAGGCGTTGGCCGGCACAGAGGACGATGACGAAGCGCCACACGTAAGATGATGGCGGGACTGCGATGGCAGCACTGATTGATGGGAGGTAGTTTGGCACCTGTAAAAGTGATGAGGAAACCATAGTACTTTCAATTTCAGTCACAGTTCACCATCAGCATATCTTTGATATGTCTATATTGATTGACAGTGTCAAAACTTCACAGTGCACCTTGCAGTTGATTGCATACATATCAAACAATGAAAAAGCTTAAGCCATTATGACAAGCCACATGATATACTATGAGAATCATGCTATTTGATGACAAATTTGCAACATATGAGATATATGGAGACCAGATAATCAGTAAAGCAGGATCCTAAAATTAAAAAGAAAGCATATACAATTAAAAAAATAGAATTAATAAAAATAATAAATGTTAGAAGTCCCGTGGGAAGCATCATTATTTCACTTCACAAAAAGTTAAACCTTTTAAAAAAATCTCAGACGTTACAGTCACAGGCCAAGATGAACCACATATGAAAAAGGAACATGATTGTCAGACACCGGTTTATTTAACTATTATGTAAGTGGAGCATTATAGGTAGACAGACCCAAAGGGACAGGTCATGATAACTTGCAATGAGCGACAAAAAGTAGTACATAAAGTGATTGACAATGTGGTATTCAGCCTTGTCTGATTCTGGAGATTTGAATGCCAGGTGTTGTAAAATTGTTACCAAACAAAAATATGTTAAGGATTATATGGAATCCTCACAAGGGGCTTACTGGTCTAAAAATCCAGTGAATCTTACAATCATGGATAGATTTCAAGTGGAAAGGCTGCTTCAGTCAAGGAGAAAACACTGAAGCAAATATACGAGGAAGAGACAGTCGAGTGTGTATGTTCCCCACCTCAGGACTGGATTATTCATGATACACATCAATCATTTGCATTACAAAATATAATTTTCAACTTACACCACAGTGAGTTGATGTAGTTTCATTAAAGCTGTAGATTAGAGCTAATGCGATGCTTAAGAAGAACCCCAGCACCATAACTGTCATAAGGATGGTGATCAGCCGCGAGACAGCTATACGGACTTCTCGCCCACTGGAGAACCTGCCATCAATAAGAACCATCTTCCTTTGGCCTCAGAGCACCGACCTCTCCTGAATATCACAGCAGTCAATGGACTCTCTGTCGCTCATCAGTCATAGTGTCTTGAGTTTCCAAGATTTACAGGGTACTCCACTCTCTAAATGAAAACCAAAGATAAGTGAAAGAGAATGCATCCTTTTATTCTAAAAGGTATGGTCTTCAGTTGCATAATGTAATGTGGACTTATTCTTGTTGATGACAAAACCACGTCTTTCTGGATGCTTAAGAAATACAATACAGGGGCCATTCCAGTAGCAAAGATAAGACAAGCACATCCATAGAAAGAGGCTTTGCCATCTTAAAGACCTGCATGCACATCACACTGCAAGCTAGGACTACAAACTTCAAAATCTCTTAATTTTCAGTCTTTTTTAGCTGATATCAAAAACAAAACTTTAGTTAAAAATTAGACAGTCGGGCAGTGGGGGTGGTAAGCCCCTGTGGCGACTCACAGCTGCCTCCAGTAGGTGAACAGAACTTTTAATCCTAATCCTAGCTCTTGTTTTAATTAGTTAATCTAGTTATCTACAGTGTTTAATACGAGTTTTCTATTTTTGAAAGGGTACATCTTATTAATATCCATTGCAGCCCACAAGCTGAATTGCAGACATGATTTTTACAGGAATGAGCACAATTACAATAAAACATTTACAACAAAACAAATACATATTATGCATTTACAATTTCTAACTTGAATACCACTATTCTGATTCAAAAATAATCAAAATTACTTTAAAAATAATTTACTTTAATTTAAAAATAATTACTTTAAAAATAATTTGAGCTGTATAACAACATCTGTATTAATAAGTATAAATGACCGGCATACACAATCAACATAAACTCAGTTCATTTTTTGAATAATCATTGAGAACAGTGATATGAGATATTGTATTTGTAGTATTTGTTTTTGTTTTGTATTATAGGTTGATCTCATCGTGCAATGGTTAAGATGAATAAGATTGACCTTTTGTTGTTCTATGCATTTTCTTTTTCATTGCTACACTGTATTTTGTATTTTTAATGTATTCATGGCCCTTTGTTAACAATGTCTGTTATTCAGCCTCCGGGCTGCGATAGATATTGACGAATAAAACACCTTTTCAGTTCAATTCAAATACCTTTTACATTCAACTTCTTTCTCATCTTCGTCTTCTTCTTCTATCTAACGTTAGGCCCTAGGTCTACTTCATTTTTTCTCCTTTTCCTTTATCTTTTTTTTAACTTAACATTCTTCTTCATCCACTCTTCCTACTTCAACCTCATTTTATAAATAATCGGAAAAATATCCAAAATCAACTATCATAATCATAACCACACGTTTAACAGTTAATGTTATAACAATCATGACAATGAAACCACCATTTACAGAAATTACACTTTGTCTTTAGATCGACTACTAACCGTTACAATCAATGCCACATTCACCAAAAATATTATTTTTACTCAAAACATTGGAGTTTATCAATAATGTATCTATATAACCGTTCATACTGGACTACGCTACGTGAGATGAGATGCGGAACCACTCGCTCGCCTCGCTCGTCGTCCCAGCCCGGCCCGACTTGTTGAGCCTCAGCTGATGAGCAGATAGATGAGGCACCGTGTGCTTCTCTTCACAGTTCCGCCGACGAGAGTCGTGTAACTGACTGCAAGCTTTCCGTACAATACGTTGTGTACGCCTACTAACGTTACACCGGCGACAATTCTACGTGCATATTAATTTAATCGCAAGCAGACCATATGCACATTAGAAATAAAAGTGTACTAGCGGAAAAGTGAAAACATGCACTTTACTCGTTCTCTTACCACTGGAAAAAAAGTCCGACAAACACTCAGTTGGCGAAATTTTCTGCCCTCAAGCTCTGCTGATCGTGAACGTTAGAAGCTCTGTTGGTCAAGATGTACAGTAACTCTATGGTGTCTTTAAGGCGGAAAAGTGTCGGTTAAAGTGTGCTGATAATTATGATTTCCTGTTCAGTAAGTGTCCACAATTTTTGTCACGGTCACGACTCGATGTAAAACTTAACCAGAAATCCATTCGTCCAATTAGAGAGAAAAAGAAAGAAGAAGATTGATTCCGATTTCTCGTTGCTTCTATTTCTTAAACACAAGGAGCTGCAAGTTTTGTTAACACATGCTGAAACTTTTGATAGGTACGCCGTTTCCTGTTTTTATGTTTGTAAGTAGGACGTCTGCCTTTTTCAAAGGCAGACGTACCCAGTGGCGTATCTATAGGGAAAACGGCGCCCGGGGCAAGCACGAAAATTGCGCCCCTAATTTCTGAAAAAGTGTTCAACCCCAACCATGGGCGTAAATCCCGGGGGGGATGGGGGGGGATATATCCCCCCCTGAAATGGAGGAGGGGGGGATGGCCTGTACAATCATCCCCCCCCCCTGAATTTTGAGGGGAAAAAATGGAGGAAGCAGAAATGTGATTGTATCAATTTTGGCATATTGCATGACGTTTGTACGCCGGCCTTCAGACAGGTAACAGAGCTGAACAGTATTCTACCTTGTAGGAAAATGTTTAATTTTCTCAAGCGCTCGCTCGCTTCGCTCGCTCGCGAAGAAAGTAACATCGACATACACTGTAAGGTATGACTCAGGCGTTGACAACGTCAAATAGTATAGGTCTACATGTAAACATGCTATGACGCGAGGAACTGGGGACCATCTGCAAAATATGTACGAAAACATACAAACAAACAATAACAACAACTTTATCGCCATAATTATTGAATCCCCTCCATTTCCTGAATCATTCCTGAGAAACGACAGTGACTGATGACTCAGTCAGGATACATCTATGGGCATACCAAGGGAAGATCAGGGACGTCGAATCTATGGGGGGCAAAGGGGCATTTGCCCCGCCCCAAAGGAAGTGTTTAGACAGACAAATCATTTATCCCCCAAGCAATTCCCGAGATGAGGACAAATCTCGAACTTTCTTAATGGAAAATTGTCCAAATATCGCCAGAACTATGCACCAGATCGTTGTATTGCAATCATGAACATGCAAAAGGTCCGCTATACAGGATAAGGGATAAACTTTGTACACTTTTGACATAGACGTTACTATTCCCTAATTTATCAAAGAGTGTGCAGTAGATCTTTCACTTAACAAAAGCAACCTAATATGTATAGGGTCGTCGATGGGGGGGGGGGGGGGGGGACGGTTCTCAAATAAAAGTGGGACAAACAAAAGCGAAAAATATAGCTACAAACGGCAGTTTTTGGAGTGTAAAATGTTAAAATTTTAAAGCTCGCTCGCTCCGCTCGCTCGCATTTAACCGCTATGCCATTCTCCTGATGTTGCTGCCAGTGATTGACAGCAGGTACACCCGGTGCGCCCCCCTTAATATCCACAGCGAAAATATAGCTACAAACGACAGTCTTTAGGACTGGAAAATGTCAAAATTTTCAAGCTCACTCGCTTCGCTCGCTAGCATTTAATCAGTATGCCATTCTCCTGATGTTGCTGCCAGTAATTGCCGGCAGTTGCGCCCGGTGTCCCCCCTTAATTTCCAAAGCGAAAAAATACAGCCACAAACGGCAGTCTTTGGACTGTAAAATGTCAAAATTTTCAAGCTCGCTCGCTCCGCTCGCTCGCATTTAACCGCTATGCCATTCTCCTGATGTTGCTGCCAGTAATTGCCGGCAGTTGCACTCGGTGTGCCCCCTAAATTTCCAAAGCGAAAAAGTATTGCTACAAACGGCAGTTTTTAGACTGTAAAATGTCAAAATTTTCAAGCTCGCTCGCATTTAATCGCTATGCCATTCTCCTGATGTTGCTGCCAGTGATTGTGAGCAGGTGCGCCCCCTTAATTTCCAAAGCGAAAAATATAGCTACAAACGGCAGTTTGGGGACTGTAAAATGTCAAATTCTTGAAGCTCGCTCGCTTCGCTCGCTCGCATTTAATTATTATTTCATTCTCCTGATGTTGCTGCCAGTAACTGCCAGCAGTTTTCGCCCGGTGCACCCCCTTAATTTCCAAAGCGAAAAATATAGCTACAAACGGCAGTTTTTGGACTGTCAGATGTCAAAATTTTGAAGCTCGCTCGCTTCGCTCGCTCGCATTTGATAATTATGCCATTCTCCTGATGTTGCTGCCAGTAGTTGCCAACAGTTTTTGCCCGGTGCGCCCCCTTAATTTCCAAAGCGAAAAAATACAGCCACAAACGACAGTTTTTTGGACCGGAAAATGTCAAAATTTTCAAGTTCACTCGCTTCGCTCGCTAGCATTTAATCAGTATGCCATTCTCCTGATGTTGCTGCCAGTAATTGCCGGCAGTTGCGCCCGGTGTGCCCCCTTAATTTCCAAAGCGAAAAAATACAGCCACAAACGGCAGTCTTTGGACTGTAAAATGTCAAAATTTTCAAGCTCGCTCGCTCCGCTCGCTCGCATTTAACCGCTATACCATTCTCCTGATGTTGCTGCCAGTAATTGCCGGCAGTTGCACTCGGTGTGCCCCCTAAATTTCCAAAACGAAAAAGTATAGCTACAAACGGCAGTGTTTAGACTGTAAAATGTCAACATTTTCAAGATCGCTCGCTCCGCTCGCTCGCATTTAATCGCTATGCCATTCTCCTGATGTTGCTGCCAGTGATTGTGAGCAGGTGCGCCCCCCTTAATTTCCAAAGCGAAAAATATAGCTACAAACGGCAGTTTGGGGACTGTAAAATGTCAAACTTTTGAAGCTCGCTCGCTTCGCTCGCTCGCATTTAATTATTATTTCATTCTCCTGATGTTGCTGCCAGTAATTGCCAGCAGTTTTCGCCCGGTGCGCCCCCTTAATTTCCAAAGCGAAAAATATAGCTACAAACGGCAGTTTTTGGACTGTCAAATGTCAAAATTTTGAAGCTCACTCGCTTCGCTCGCTCGCATTTAATCATTATGCCATTCTCCTGGTGTTGCTGCCAGTAATTGCCAACAGTTTTTGCCCGGTGCGCCCCCTTAATTTCCAAAGCGAAAAAAATACAGCCACAAACGACAGTTTTTGGGACTGGAAAATGTCAAAATTTTCAAGCTCATTTGCTTCGCTCGCTCGCATTTAATCATTATGCCATTCTCCTGATGTTGCTGCCAGTAATTGCCAGCAGTTTTCGCCCGGTGCGCCCCCCTTAATTTCCAAAGGGAAAAAATACTAGTACAGCCACAAAGGACATGTGGGACAGTAAAATATCAAGATTTTCCAGCTCACTTGCTTCGCTCGCTCGCATTTAATCGTTATGCCATTCTGATGTTGCTGCCCGATTGCCGGCAGTTGCGCCTGGTGTGCCCCCATAATTTCCAAAGCGAAAAAATACAGCCACAAACGGCAGTCTTTGGACTGTAAAGTGTCAAAATTTTCAAGCTCGCTCGCCCCGCTCGCTCGCATTTAACTGCTATGCCATTCCCCTGATGTTGCTGCCAGTAATTGCCAGCAGTTGCGCCTGATGCGGCCCCCTTAATTTCCAAAGCGAAAAAGTATAGCTACAAACGGCAGTTTTTAGACTGTAAAATGTTAAAATTTTCATGCTCGCTCGCTCCGCTCGCTCGCATTTAATCGCTATGCCATTCTCCTGATGTTGCTGCCAGTGATTGAGAGCAGTTGCGCCTGGTGTGCCCCCCTTAATTTCCAAAGCGAAGAATATAGCTACAAACGGCAGTTTTTGGACTGAAAAATGTCAAAATTTTCAACGCAAAGAGATTTCACCCTATGAGGGGGAAACCCCCTGTACTACCCTCCCCCTCGCTTGATTCGTTCCCTCACATAACCGCTCCTCCTAAGATCAAATCCTGTCTACGCCGATGATAGGCCCCATTATTTAGTAAGCCTTCACAGTGATGTCGCACAGCAAGAGCTGAAATACCACGATTTTGTCATTCAATATTATATTGTGAATATTTCATTTTCTTATTGTTTTTTTAAAGAAAAGAAAAGAAAATTTTCACCACAAGTGAGCACCAGATCGCTGAATTTCAGGTCTGAAAATGCAAAATCTTCCTCGTGTGGGAGAGGGATATCCCCCCCCCCCATACACACCCTTCCCCCGTTCGGTCGTTCCGCTCCCTCTCACAGATATTTCCCCCCCCCCCCCCAAAAAAAAAAAAAAAAAATGTTTTTCGCCGAACGTCGTCTGACAAGCAAAAAAAAAAAAAAGCAACAAGAACAAAAAGTCTTTATGTTGTTGCTGCCACTTTTCTCCCACTTTATATTTCATGCAAAAGAGTGGGGCATCCGATCCCTGTAAAGTGTGTGTGTGTGGGGGGGGGGGGGGAGGGGGGCACAAAGCTTCTCCCCCCCCCCAAAAAAAAAAAAAAAAAAAAAAAAAAAAGGCTGCGCCGGTCCGGTTATGGGCTTGTAATCGTGGTGATGGTGACCATCCCCCCCCCCACTCCTCAGTATGGATTTACGCCGTTGACCCCAACCCCATCCCGGTAGGGACTTTAAACAAAGTCCACATGATGCTTTTTCAAGCACTTATAGGGATCTTTTGAGGGTGATTTAAATGTAATGAATTTTGATAGATTTTGGCGAGTGAGCGCAGCGAGCGAGCCGATAATTTTTGTATTTCAGCTTACAAAACATGGAATTCTTGTCATTTTTTGCTTACCAAATCTTACAATTCTAATCAAGATATAGTGACGGCCTTATAGATAACGATTTATACCAAAAAAGTGAGGACTTTAAAAAATACTCTAAATTAGTACGCGCGAGTGAGCTGAAATTTGTATATGTCCTCGTCATCATCACGTATTGTTCTTATCTTTTTTTATATAAATTTTGGCGAGCGAGCGCAACGATAGAGCCGAAAATTTTTGTATTTTAGCTTACAAAACATGGAATTCTTGTCATTTTTTGCTTATTAAATCTCACAATATTATAGTGACGACCTTATTGATAACGATTTATACCAACAAAGTGAGGACTTGAAAAAATACTCTAAATTAGTACGAGCGAGTGAGCCGAAATTTGTATATTTCTGCGTCATCATTACGTTTTTTTCTTATCTTTTTGATTTTTTTTTGCGCCCCCCCCCCCCGTATGTTCGAAACTGTTGGCGTCCTCTTTTGATAAAATCGGTGATCGCTTCAGAACGAATGAAATTGCAATCGCTGCTCCATGTAACATTTTTCCTGCTAAATATAAAATGACATGAGTGAACACAATAGACATTATTATTTTGTCCGCGTCATCGTCACGTTTTGTTCTCTTCTTCTCTTTTTTTATTCAAATTTTGGCGAGCGAGAGCAGCGAGCGAGCCGAAAATTTTTGTATTTCAGCTTTCAAATCATGAAACTCTTGTCATTTTTTGCTTATCAAGTCTTACAATATAGTGACGGCCTTATAGATAACGATTTATACCAACAAACCGAGGACTTGAAAAAATACTCTAAATTAGTACGAGCGAGTGAGCCGAAATTTGTATATTTCCGCGTCATCATTACGTCTTGTTAATTATCTTGTTTGATTCGGGGTTTTTGCGCCTCCCTCCCCCCCCCCCCCCCCCCAGTATGTTCGAAACCGTTGGCGCGTTCTTATGATCCAATTGGCGATCGCTTCAGAACGAAAGAAATTGCAGCCGCTGCTCCGTGAAACATTTTGCCTGCTAAATATGAAATGACATGTGTGAACACAATAGACACTGTCAATTTGTCATCATCATGTTTTGTTCTTACCTTCTTTTTTTATATAAATTTTGGCGAGCGAGCGCCAAAATACCCAGGTTTGCCTCTCCAATGTCGACATATTTTCCAACCCATGCACACCGGATAATAATGGTCAAACTGCAGATTTTATGTTTATATTTATAAATCCAGACCCTTATCCACTTTACATAATAGGCCCTAGGAAGGCTGTATGTACAGCGCATTTTCTATAGGCCTAGACCCTAAAGCGCTTTTACATACATAAACAGCAATATATGAGACATGATGAATTAATGAAACTTACATTGATACAAATTGATATAAGCATTGATAGTGACAAAATTATACAAGCGTCCCGTTATAATAAAGTCCTCAACGGGACCGGTAGCTTTCTTTCTTTATATTTCGTCACAGCTGAATAGTATAAGGCCTATAGTACATAAAGATGAAATGACAATTATTTTTGGACCTGAATCTTAACTTCGTTGTATTTTACTATAACCGTGTTCATTATAACGGGATTGCATGTCTGTATGCCATATCTAACATGAATGTCATGTTTTTATGCTGCATTATTATGTTAATGATTGCTTATTCTGAACGTATAATACCATCTACTATGATAAAATCACATTTATTTCATTTTCTTTCTTATGAGAGAAGTGCAGTGGAAATGAAACTTCAAACTTGACAATCTGAAACTTCTTGAACAATGAATTTAATGATTTATTCACTTATCTCTTCTAATACCATGGTTACTATGCAACAAAAACATGTGGAACTCTAAAATTAAAAGAAAATTATCACCACCATGTTCCAATTTTATTTAACCTTCTAACAATCTTCTTGGTCTTGTGTACATTTTCTTATTGACAGTCAGCGCTGTCTGAAACTGCACTTACAATACTGTAGTAAGAGCCAAAACTTTTGGTAGCGAGCCGCTGCCCGGACAAGGCACTGTGATGTAGAGGTACACGTATAGCTAGAATTTCAAATCACCCAACTAGACCTTGATTGTTTTTATACCACATTGTGAGATGTCACACAGTTCCCAATAATGAGTGCTTAACTTCTTTGGTCTGGAAGTTGAAATTAAGAATGATTTGATGCAGTGATTTTTCCAAGGAAGCAGTCTATATTATGATAAATAAGTTGCATATTTTGACGCCTAATGGTATGGGTGTTTTATAGACAGAAAACAAAAATGAAGACGCTTTCTCTTGCTGATCAGTATCACATTTTATTCATGAATAATTCGACTTTGACTAGTCCTTCATGAGCTAATTATTTACATGATGTTGATTTCGTCAGTGTAAGCGCGCTCTGCGCCCATTGGTCACAACATTTTACTCACTTTTTTAAAAAACATTTATATGTATCATTGATACACTTGTTCGTTTATATCGATACTGCTATCTTTTTTGAATCGACGATGTTAAAAATCACGTGTGATTCGTTGCGAGATTCTTAAGAGTTTTTACTTTGCACCAATCACCATCAGGTTTCCGTAGGTTGTAGGTTAACACTGCAGTGACTATTCCTATACTTAAAGGGGAACATCTTTCAGTGGGATAATCAAAATAAATATATATCTTTTTCAAAGGAAATAGATCAAACAACGACGTAAATAGTTAATGTTTGCATCCTATAGATGTACAACAGAATGTGTCAGTCAAGGTCACTTCAGGACTTTTTGATTGTTTGTTTCCAAGCGTTGATCATTGATAATAGACCTGTATTTATATAATCACGCTATCATCATCCCTGGAATAACGTCAATTCAACCTCCCTCCCCCAGCAGCGATTAGAGTAATGGACATGTCTCATCGGTTTCACGACATTCTCACATTACTCTCTTAAAAAAAAAAAAAAAAAAAAAAAAAAAAAAATCGAGTGAAAATTTTCACTCTTGAAGGAGTGAATACAAAAAAGAGTGAATTTAGAGTGAAATTGGAGTGAATTTCGCGTGAAAATGTTCATTTTCACTAATTTTGATGGTATAGTGTGAATTTCTTGTATTTACTTTTCTTTGCCGATTACTTTACAGGATGTTCACAGGCTGTTATTCTTTTTTTAGGATATGTTGGCAAAATTTTGTTGTAGATTTATACGCCTATATTAGGTTGTGTTTATTATGTGTTAAACATTATAATTATTGTATGGTATCCATGATATCGTGTTTCTCCCCATAAAATTAGCTCAATCGCAAAATCTTTATACTCTCTATATTTTTTTAGATCGAGATCAGGGACAAATCCAAAATTATATTGAAATTCTCAATCTATAGATTTAGAAGTCAATCTTTTTTTTTTCTCTCTCTGTCTTATTCTGGATTTGTCCCTTACCACAAAAACAGATTGATTTCCAATCTAAGGAATTTAGAAAGCAGGGTTTTAATAGGTAGAATGATGTTATTTCCTTTGCAGCCCTGAGGAAAGTCCACTAAAGGACCGAAACTTCGGCCAATGAAAATATCTGCTTTGAACATTCCACTTCTCACTATGTACTACGTGCACAGGTTCATTCAACTTGTACAGTTCTCACGTATAATCAGTCTATATCATAATTTTGTGTCATTGTGTGTGTGTGTGTGTGTGTGTGTGTGTGTGTGTGTGTGTGTGTAGCATACGCACCAACAGCACTAGCTACGTTAGTGGTCATGCCTTCGATACCAGCGGGCCACGGAAAGACGCTGGGCAACACAGTCGATGACGTCACCGAGAAGTTCCACGACAATGATTTTCTTGTCTTTCTGGAGGATGGATACAGGCGGACGTTTAGTCAGTTTCGAGACGAAGTGAGAATGACCTTCAGTTCTACCACTAACTATTTACGATTTATCTTTCTCTTTTTCTCACTGTCATATACATTAAAAAAAAGTATAAGTCAATCTTGTGAGTGTATCGTTTGCTGTTAGACAATTTGTCTTCAGCAATATAGCGTTACGAATATCAGTCAACATGGCCATAAAAATCCCAACAAAACAAAACAACCCCCTGAAACTTTAACGATGAGATCCTTCAGAGGTAAAGCTGATTTTTTTTTTTCATATTTTGGAGATAATCTTAATTCTGTCATGCATGTACAAATGCATTGTTTGCCATTGGATATAGCACTGTTGTTTCTTGCATGATTTTTTTTCTTTCAATATAACAACATGATGCTCTTAAGAACTCTGACTTTTTTTCTCTCTCTCCCTCTTTTAATAATTCTCAGATGGATAGATTGGCAGCAGGCTTGGTATCGATAGGTATCGTTCATGGTGATCGAGTGGGGCCGAACTCGCTCGAATGGGTGCTGACCATGTTTGCTACAACTCGTACTGGCGCCACCTTGGTTAACCTCAATCCTGCCTATTTGACGAGTGACATCGAATTTGCCATCAAAAAGGTACGCATTTACACAGATCCTCCTTAAACGTAAATACCTGTAATTAACCATGTAAACACACACACACACACACACACACACACACGTCAAATCATAATCCCCAAACAAGCTATTGCCTCTGTTTAGATATGGATAGCTTTCACCAGAGCCCTCTAACTATCAGAATATATACTTTCAGGTATTCTAGCTAATTAGTATTCATGCCCACATCATCATGTCTTCTTCATCTGGAAACAAAAACTTACAACAGAAATTTATAAGACAACGTTAAAAACTTACCAATGGTGCTGTAAAGTCAGAAGAGTAACTACAATTTCACCTTTGCTCTGTATCTCGCCCACCCACCAATCTATCGCATATAATAATAATAATAATAATAATAGCTGGTTTTTTATATAGCGCATTTCACACACTTCAGGGTTTCAATGCGCTTCATTCTGGTCCAATTCATTCTGGTCCTTAATAATTTGCATGAAGTCGGGGTTCTTGACGTCTGTGAGTGTATAGGTTTCTTGCACCTTTACACTCCGGTCCTCCTTTAACGTTTGATCCGAAGAACCACGCCCGATTCCACGCTTATAATGATTGTGTTAAAATTTCGATTTTACGGGATAGAAAATCAAACAAGAACATCTGGGACCATTTCACAATGCAACGACAAACAACAAATAAACAACAATGTTGCTGAACAGCACAACACAAACATGAAACAAACGATCATAAAAAAAAAAACCTGACAGGAATTATCATTCTTCTTCTTTTCGACATTGAGGTGTCTGCTGCTTTAATTCTCTATTTCCTTATCTGGTTTGTAGGAGAAATTGTTAGTGAAATAATGGTGATGATGTTGATGAAAACAGTAATGACGAGGAAGATGATGGTCATGGTGATGGTGATGACGGTTACAGCTCGTTATTCCGAATGTTCGTTATTCCGAAGGCTCTTTATTCCTAAGATTCGTTATTCCGAAGGTTCATTGTTCCGAATTTCATTTTCGGATTAACCAATCTTCGGAATAACGAACCTTCGGAATAACGACACAAATTTTCGGATTAACGAACCTGTTGGTATAGGGATTTTGCGTGTTTCGGATTAACGACCCTTCGGAATAACGAACCTTCGGTATAGCGAACCTTCGGAATAACGAACAGCACCCGTGATGACAATGTTATTGACAGTAATGATAAAAGTTGAATCAACATTGTATCGATATAATAATATTGGATGGTTGTATAATCAAGAATGCTTTATTCACATTATTTTGAAAGAGGTTGGGCTTAAAGCTATTGTGGCGTCAAAGCCATTCCGCATGTTGAATTACTACGCGATGCTAGCCGACCTGTGCCCTGAGCTGAAGGACGCAGACCCCGGACGACTCCGAAGCAAACGGTAAAGTAACACCGGCGTCTTTTTTTCAGTGGCATTAGTAAGTCTAGAGTACATGGTACAACATCCACCAGTGATCTGTATCTTTCCAGATCCGCCCAGCTCCTACATTATATTGTAGGATGATGATTCGATCTGTGTCTACAAATCATGACTCTTTTGATCTACAGGCTTACAAATTCTTCCTATAGATGATTATGTTTCCGTATGTCATGTGTGTTGTAGAGTTTCCTCGTTTTCATGAGATTTGGCATAAGGAATGTCTCAAGGGGGAAAAATGGTCTCATCAGTAAGGCGACTTGTCAGCACTAATGAGCGTGCTATTCAGCTGCATATTAAGAGTCTCTTAGATGGATCCTATAGAAACAATATCAAATTTATTAGATCACTGAATTATTTTCACTCACCAATGTAAGGTTGCTAAAAGGTTACGACTGACGGGTATTCTGCACACGGGACGTCACAGGGGATGGTTCTGTCTTCACATTGGTCTGCAATCTTCAATCGGGCTAGACCTCCGTCATGTCTATTTTGATGGGAATGAATATGCAGAATGACCTATACATAAGGAGCAAAATCAAATAGCTTCCAACCACTTTTTCCCAGTTGAGGGGCCGCGAAACCGGGGGGGGGGGGGGGGAGGCTGAACAGCCCCACCCCGTACGTTTGGTTGAAAAAAGACGAAAAAACAATGACATTGAGGGCTCCTCCAGATTTTTCCCGTGAAAGGGAGGGGCTGAATTCGCATTGACTCTTGACTCAACCAACCGAGAGCACTCTCCTCCACCAATCCAGCCCCCCCCCCCCTTACTGAAAGAGTTCCGGGACCCCTGCAATTGGCTTTGGAACTTTCTCGTCATGCTTGCAAAGAAGCATAACATTTCAACATAAGAACATAGAAAAGGACAAATTCCCTGATCACTTTCCCCAAATACCCTTCAAAACAGCATGCCGTCACTGCAATCTGTTATTACAATGGGCAACGAACACCATCCAGGAGCTTTGACTTTCGACGACGTTCTCTCCCTAGGGAGACAGGAGCATTATGACGTCATCCACCGCTGCAAGAAGACCGTCCAGTTTGATGACGTCGCCCACATCGTCTTTACATCTGTAAGTATAACGTGTCTTAATATTGCTTGCATTTTACTCTTTTCTTCAAATACAAAATATAAAACCGAATCCATCTTACGCTTGGGTGTAATTGAGATAGAGAATTTCAGAACAAATTCAATCAATCTGAATGGGCTAAGGTTTCTACATTGATACAAGGAAATGCGATACCTACGCGGATAAACTGAATGAACAATCCGCGATTTTAAAAGGGAAATGTAACTTTTCATCTTAACATTTTATGTCCTACGGTTTCCTTAGGTAACTAATCACACATTTTTTTTTTTCTAGGCCTACATTGCCATGATGACAGATGTTTATTTGTCTTTTGTTTAGGATGTTGCCTGTATAGACCGATTCAAGCAACTGTTCATGGAAGTGCGCCCTCTTAAGGCGACGCCATAACTGGGGGCCAAACAGGCCGGGTCGGCAAGCGCCCTGCGTGCGTGGCAAGGGTGCCATGCCAGCGGCAGCCAGTGCTTTTACCACCCGGCGCCGCAGCGCCGGCCAGCTAGCTATCTCTGGCGCTGGCAGCGATCGACGCATCTGGCTTTGTCTCAACTATAGTCATTTTTTTTTTTCGCTAGCTGATTAAATATAAATAAAATTATAAACAACTTGTACCGACTATGAGCGAATGGGTAGATGACATACGGCTGTAGCCAAAACTTGAATTTCAAGGTAAATATCGGTACGATCCGTGAGTGTTTGTAGACTCTATTTCTTTGGCGATGACTCGGGTACTCGCATGTAAGCCCCGTATATTCACATTTGTGTAAGAGAATAAAAACCGCTGGGGAGAATTATTGCTAGGCGCAGGCAGACGTCTTGCTAGTAAGCCTAGACTGTTGACAAGTTAACTGATATAATTAGATACAATGGATAAGAATCGTGAGCTAAATATGGCGCAATAAATTGCAAGCTATCAGTTAACTTAATCTTTTTAGGGCAGGCTTTTGCCTTTACTCGGGAGTGTCGGGCCAGCAGGGTCACGTCTAACGTTAGATCTTGTCTAGAAATCTAGGCAAGAGTCCAGACTAGATCTAGACCTATTGACTTCTAGAACCCTAACGTTACATCCTATATCATTTTCGGTTGTCGATAACTTCAGGCAAGCCTAACTAAGTAAACCAAACGGAATATAAGTCTAGGCGTTTCTAACGACTACGTCGCCTGATGTCTACTTTTACAACCAAAACTTCCACTGTTTTAGGTCTAAGTAACCTTGCATACTTAACATCACGCTAACGCCTAATATTATAATCTACAAAAGTGATTTTTAAATCATACTTTCTTAGTATGAATCCATGAAACGGATATGTTTGTCACCATCCATGGTTTAGTATTTTTAAGTATCACTTTATCAAAAGTCAAATTCAGAGTTCCAGGTCAAAATTGAATAGGCCTATGGTCAATTCAGTGCTGAACATTGAAGAAGTGAAAACAATATAAGAATTTAACGCATCTTGAAACATTTATTTAGCTGTAGTGTAGGCTGTAAAATGTTTGTCATAATAATAAAGTCTAGCCAGGAAGTGTATTCTAACTTTGGCAAGTAGGACACCAAGGATAAGAAAAGAAAATCACTGAATTATCAAATTCTTTGATCTAAACTTGTCTTCTAAGATGAACAACATATTTTACGAATATGCAGTGATAACCCAATTAAAATACTTAATAGAGAATCTAGTAGACATAGTTTGTTTCGAAATCTGTGCATTTTTTATACCGTTGTATTTCACTCGTCTTTAATTCTTGCCTTAATTTATCATGCGTCAGCGGTGTCTGAATTTCACACACTGCCGTGCAGCTTCCATTTCCATTTTTTTCTGTTATTTGTGCACCCAGCAACTGCACAATATGTTTTCCTGATCCTTCCTTTGAGGCTTTCATTGTAGATCAATATGTCTGAATCACTCATATCAATTTTTCCAAAAGAAAAGCATTAAAAGCCGCTGAATGACTTTTCCCAAAGTGAGTAAACAATCACAATATTAGCGCGGCGGTCGCCGGCCGCGGCGCAGCGGCCAGGCCCGGCTAACTATGCGCGATGGGTACGCTAGGCTGCTGAGCTGCAAGTGTAACTCGCTGGGTAGCTAGCTCGCTGGAAGCCCCCGTTGGCCCCCAGTTATGGCCAGTGGCCAGTGCCGTATATTAAGAGAGTCTGGCCAACTCGGTTTTTGGCTTATGTGTTTTGAAGCCTGTGATTGGTCAAAAGCTGGTCCCGTGATCTACAGGCGCCATGTTGTTACCAAAGTCAATCACGCGGGCGCGAGCAAAGCTCATACGCAGTGCCCATTGTTCATTACGCGCAGCTACGCGCTAATTTTGTTTGCCTTTGGGAAATCCCCAATATCAGTCACGGTGCAGTGGGGATAATGAATTGTCATTGCCGTTGTCTACTTTATTGAAGTAGAAGGTATATAATATATCATTTTAAAGTTATTTTGATATGTTTCTGCGAAAAACTGAAGATTTGTCATGCCTAAATTCCTGCCCAGCATGGCGTTGCTTGAACCACCTGACTCATGTGTAATGATGCACCGCTTTCCGACAGATCCAAAACGAAGGAAAAAAAAAAAAAAGGTGAGAAATCAGTGTGCGACGGGAAAACTGTATAATATGTTTTCTTTGGATTCCTCACGGTGTCTTTCAGACTATCCAAGTTTTGATTTACATTTGTATGCCAGCGCCATAACGTACGAAGTGTAGCCTGAGGCATCTGTTTTGGTCGTCCGTCCGTCCTTCTGTCTGTCCTTCATTCCGTAATCATTTTTTGGACACCGTTTGTAATGAAACTGTTTGACATAAGATGCATATGTGTGAGTGGACGAAGTTTTGTCTTTAGCTTATAAACTTTTGTGTGAAAGTGAAAGGTCAAAATCATGTACATAATGGTTAAATTCTTAAAACAATATTACTATTTCCCACATATCTACATGCAATTTTTGAAGGTGAGTACATGTATTTCCAGACAAAACTTACTGCGGCGACTATGATTCTCTTGTGATTTATTTACTAGTATTTATTTATTCATTTATTGGGGGGTAGGGGTGGGGTCATGGGAGGGGGCCAAAGGTCAAGGATCAATGTCAGGTAAAATGTTAAAATTCTAGTATCTATTGTTAGGATATTATTACCCAGTTCCTCCGTACCTTAGAGATTACCCAATGCAAAAACTTAAAACCAAACACGGTATTCGCATGCCATCATTACTACACAGTTACGCGTATATTTATAGGGAAAGATTTTGGCCATGATGGTCAGAGGTCAAGTGAAAATAGTCAAATGACAAGATTTTCCACATATTTTTAAAATAACCACTTAAGGTATTGCCATGAAGTATAGATAGGTTAACTGACGAGTAAAAAATGCTCAAATTCCTTAATACTTGCTCTCTTAAACAATAAAAGTCATCCATTCACACTTAGTTCAAGGAAAGTAAACACTGGACGTATTATATCTTATGACAAACATGCCATTTTTTTTCTGTCAATTATATGAAACTGACGTGTAACATTGTCTAGACGTACTCTACCGTATGTACCAAAAAAAAAAAAAAAATTACAACGGGACTCTCCGCATTGATATCTTTAAAAATAGTCAATCAATCTAAATACAAATTCATGGTATGAAACTATAACTCATTGCCCACATTATTTACAGAAAACCCCATTCGATTTGCTTCAGTGGTCAAAGAGAAATTAGGGGTTTTGTAGAAGATGTCAGAAATCTCTTCCCTCCAAGTTCTGTATATTGTATTCTCACACAATTAAGAGCATCGTAAGAATCAGACTCATGACATGCTTTACAACAATCCACTTTTCTCTGTGACCGCTTTACCAAATTGAGAGCTAAGATATTGTATTTCAAGACTCTGAAGTAGCATTTAAACAGTTTAATCCTATTGGGTGTTATCAATGCGAAAATCTGATTGTGATTTTTTTTTTTTTTTTTTTTTTGGGGGGGGGGGGACATACTGTACACCTGCTAAGAGAACAATGTAATATGGCTGAGGTATACGCCGGTAGCCACTTGGACAATTTTATTTGTTTTTAAACTATATCTATATTAAATGATCCTGAACGTGTAGTTTATATTTGGTACGGATGTCGCTGAGGATATCCCTAATCATCATATTATCTTATCCAGGTATTTGTGCTTTCGTTCAATTACAGGTCTTTTTAAAAACTATTTCTAAACAATTTGAGATCATTTTACATACCTTTAAGGTATATTATGAAATGATCTCAAATAATAAGCACTTGCCAATGATGTTTCATGTTGTACATTGTACATAGGCGTTTTCCTTTTGGATTACCTAGAAGGCCTTCATGTCTGTTTCATTATGACTATATGGTACTAAATAGGATGGTAATTGAGGGTTATTTACGTGCTAAACAGTAATAAGTTAATAACTGTGGAATTCGTCTATTGCCTGTGCACTGCTAGAATTGTAAATTTATTTATCATGTTGTACAATATTCTTGTTCCCTGGACAGCTTGCTAATACAATATAGCATACAGTCTAGTGAAAGTGTATGACACGGCATACTGTGAATTCTTCTTTTATTTTTACAGCAAAAAAAAAAAAAAAATATTTATATTCAAGAATTATGTCCTTTAGACAGCTTCCCTATACCTGGGTGCTTGTGTCTGCAATGGTCTATTCAAATGTGTAAAATGATTGACGATTGTTGGCTTTGTTCAACATGGATGGAATGAAAGAGTGTCCCTCCCCCAACCTACACCCTTTCTCTCTCTGTGTCTCTCCCTCTCTCTCTATAATAAAAAAAAAAAAGTCAAGCAATACAGTGCCTTGCGCCTTTGGGACGCCTGCGCGTAACGCTAACCCCCAAGCGCACACGCTAGAACCTTAAGCGCACTGTACGCTGGGTAACGACATGGCGTCCAATTTATGAGTTGGCCAGACTCTCTTAATATAGACCGTTTCAATTTCGATGGCCTATTCACCTACCGCCGCTAGCGGCGCTATAACGGCCGCCATAACTGGGGGCCAACGGGGGCTCCCAGCGAGCTAGCTACCCAGCGAGTTGCACTTGCAGCTAGCAGCCCAGCGTACCCATCGCGCATAATTAGCCGGGCGCGGCCGCATGCGCCGCCGGCGGCCGCTGGGTCGGCGACCGCCGCGCTAAAATTGTGATTGTTTTACTCACTGTGGAAAAGTCATTCAGCGGCATTTAATGCCTTTCTTTTGGACAAATTGAGTAATTCAGACATATCGATCTAAAATTAATGAAAGCTTCAAAGGATCAGAAAAAAACAAACACATATTGTGCAGTTGTTTGGGTGCACAAAATAAAATAACAGGCGAAAAAACGGAAACGGAAGCTGCACGTCAGTGTGTAAAATTCAGACACTACTGACGCATGGTGAATATAATATACACTTAAATGAAACACAGCGGTATAAAAAATGCACAGATTTTTGAAACAAACTTTGGCCTATGCCTAATAGATTCTCTTGATTAGGCTAAATCACTGCATATTCATATTCGTGAAATAAAGTTGTTCATTTTAGAAGACAGATGGTTCAGATCAAAGATTTTGAGAATTAATTAAATATAGGCCTATATATATATATATATATATATATAAATTATATATAGGCCCTATATATATCAAATGCTTGGTGCAATACTTACAAAAGTTAGAATACACTTCCTGGCTACTAGTATACTACATTGTATATGACAAACATTTTAAAGCCTACACTACAGCCAAATGTATGTTTCAAGATGTGTAAAAAAAAAAAAAATCTTATATTGTAAATTTTTACTTCTTCACTAAGCGTTCAGCATTAAATTGACCATTGGGCCTGGAACTCTGAATTTGAATTTGGTGGCAAACATCCGTTTCATAAGCATAATTTTGATTTGAAAATCACTTTTGTAGATTATAATTTTAGGCGTTAGCGCGATGTTAAATGCAAGGTTACTTAGACCTTAAACAGTAGAATGTTTGGTTGTTGACATCAGGCGACGTAAATTAACTTCTTAAGTTTGTACGGCTTAGAAACGCCTAGATTTGCCTTCAGTTTGGTTTACTTAGTTAGACTTGCCGGAAGTTAGTGACAACCGAAAATGATATAGGATGTAGCTAACGTTAGAGGGTTCTAGGTAGAAGTCAATAGGTCTAGACGGGTCTAGATCTAGTCTGGACTGTTGCCTAGAATTCTAGTCAAGATCTAAAAAACGTTAGACAGACTTTACCCCACTGGTCCGAGAAAAGGCAAAAGCCTAAAAAGGTTTAAGTTAACTGATCTTATTAGTTGCTTTGATAGCGCCATATCTACTATCTAGCTCAAAACTGATTCATTATTTGTATTTAATTATATCAGTTAACTGCTTAACAGTCTAGGCTTACTATCTAGACGTCTGTCTGCGCCTAGCCATAGTTCTCCCCAGGTGTTTTTTATCCTCTTACACAAATGTGAATATAGATCTAATGTTAAGGGACTTGCACGCGAGTACCTATACCCAGGTCATCGCAAAAGAAAGTAGAGTCTAACGTGTTACAATTCCACTCACGGATCGTACCGATATTTACCTTGTTTTGGCTACAGCCGTATATGCCATCTACCCATTCGCTCATAGTCGGTATAAGTTGTTTAATTCTATTAATTAGCTAACGAAAAAAAAAAAAGTAGACGTTAGAGTTGTCACAAATCCAGATGCGTCGATCGCTGCCAGCGCCAGAGATAGCTAGCTGGCCGGCTGGCGCCGGGTGGTAAAAGCACTGGCTGCCGCTGGCACCCTTGCCTCGCACGCACGGCGCTTGCCGACCCGGCCTGGTTGGCCCCCAGTAATGGCGTCGCCTTAAGAGGGCGCACTTCCATGAACAGTCACTTGAATCGGTCTATACGGCACTGCCAGTGGCGACCTTATAGCGCCGCTAGCGGCGGTAGGTGAATAGGTCATCGAAATTGAATCGGGCCCTGTATGCGTGTATGTGTGGTGGTTGTAATTTGTGTATGTGCGTGGGCACGCATGTTTACCATTTAAACAAGCACCATTTTGATTTTGACGAAAAACAGGGTACAACTGGGAATCATCCAAAAGCAGCGTGTCTAACGCACTTCCACATCCTAAACAACGTGAGAATCCTCAACCATGTACGAGGGATTGACGACATTATAAAGGTTAGAGTGAGAATATTTTCCTGTCTTTGCATACACACACACACGCATACACACACACATGCACGCACACATACACACAGATGATTAAAGGGATGGTACAGTATTGGTGGAGATAAGAATTGGGCTTTTAACTTTTTGTGAGATACTAAGAAAACACGTATGATATAGTACAGAGCATACCATTTTAAGAGGAATTCAAAGTTTATTTGATGAAAATCGGGTTTGGAATGATTGAAACATCCAAAAACAAAGTAACACAAAGCAATCGTAATAAAGTGTGGGTCCCACACTGTATTAGAATCATTCTTTTTTGGATATCTCAGCCATTTCAAAACCAATTTTCATCAAATAAGCATTCAATTCCTCATAGAATTACATGCTCTTTCATATTTCATAAGAGGTTTCTCATTATCTCACCAAAAAATGTTAGAAACTTGAAATTAGGTCTCAACCAAAACTATACAATCCCTTTAATAATGTTATGTGCACGTTCTTTCAGTGAAAAACCCCCCCAAAAATAATGTAAGTATTCACTGTGTATAGTGTTGATTGTTTCTGCTTTGTAACTTACTCAATAGGCCTGGTGTAACAGGCCTCGATGGCAGAACCATACTATGCAGATACCGGAATCTCGTGGGAATCATATTAATCTTGAAGTGACGGAATAGATGATGATATAACTGATTTAAAAAAAAAGACGAAGAAGAAATTTTGGACCTGATACACCAGTAATAAAACTGAGAAGCCTGGAGATGCGATTACAATTTTGTGATTAGCTATTAAAACCTAATTGTAGCATGATTCTACCTGTGTCATCGGGCTGTGATCTACGTTCAAACTGTGATATCATAACAATATTGTCATCATCACTACGGCCCTTTAATACCATGGAAAGAAGGAGATGTATAAAATTGCCTTCTAATGCAATGCTATTTCCTTTCAGGCGTTTTGTCTACCCGTCCCTCTCTTTCACACGGCCGGAACATTTGGTCTGTTCATGGGTGTATGCAAGGGGTGGGGGGGGGGGGGGGGGGGGTCGGGAGGGTCGTACGACCCCCCCCCCCCCCAAATTTTCAAAAGGTCCACTTTTTGTAAAAGACATTTTTGTTTTTTGAGGGCTTTTTACTCTATATAGGCCTACAACAGGAAAAAAAAAAGTGACCAGGTGGTGTAAATTTCGTAACTTAGTTTTAATATGCCATAATTTACCTTGTTTCTAAGCCGCACTGCCATGCCGAAAAAGTCACTTTTGTATGCACCAAATGGCCCCATTTTAAAATATAAAATTCAAAAACTCCCTACCGTGGGAGGGGGGACACCCCCCTCCCACACCCTCCCCCCGCTCGGTCGCTCCGCTCCCTCGCAAAGGTAAAGGTCCAAAAATTTTGATTACGACCCCCCCAGAAAAAATCCTGGATACACCCCTGCTGTTAACCTGTCTGCTCAGAGGGGATAAGACAGTGTTCCCTTCTGCAGTATTCAACGCAAAGTCTACTCTCGGGGCTTTGGAAGGGGAGTGGTAAGTAGGGCCTACACCATATCCGTTTCTGGTTTCCTTACAGGTTTACCGTCATTTTGTTAATCGGCAATCAAATCGATGAAATCGAAATGACAAATCAGAAAACAAGCAGATCAGAATCAAACTGCTGAAAATTTGTGACGAAAAAAAGGGCCACATAGTACATCCATACACAGATTTACGAACTCCCAGAGAAGCGCTTGAGTTTACAATACACGGACATACTTTGTTGTGTGACTATGTTCAGACGCTAATTTGATATGACTGCTTGTCCTACCTTCCTCGTTGAACACATCCTCTTTTTCTTCTTTCTTCTTTCTTCTTCTTCTTCTTCTCCTTCTTCTTCTTTTCCTCCTTCTTCTTCTTTTTCTTTCTTCTTTTCCTTCAGCTGCGGAACACTTGCAGCTGTCCCGACCATGCTCATCGACATTCTCAACCAACCCGAATCGCATTCATACGAGTTGTCTAACCTAGAGATCCTCACGGGAGCGAGTCACGTGCCAACAGAGTTACGAGAAAAGCTGATCTCAAGCGCAATGCCAGGGTCCATGTAAGTCCACTGAACCCACTCGGTAATACTCCCATTCCACAGAGATTTTTTTTTTCTCATCCGTCACTCATCGGAAGCAAAGATTGTCGCTTCCGGCCACCCACTGAAGTGTATCGGATCGCAGTCTGATGAATCCGACTTGGTTGGTCGAGTATCAGGTGAGAGTCACACAGGTCGTGCTTGATCCCTGTCGGACGATCTTGCCTCCTTGGATCATCGCCCGACACGTCTGACACTGACCCGATAGTCGACCAACACAAGCTGGATTCGTCGGACTGCGATCCGATACACTTCGGTGGATGTCCGGAAGCGATAAACTTAGCTTCGGATGAGTGACTGATGAGAGAAAATATCTGTGGAATGGGGGGGGGGGGGGGGGAGAGAGGGGGTATTATGCCACCCCAAAATACCCCGATAACCTTTGACACTGAATGCACATAATTACCAACTTACTGCATTGCGACAGTTAAAGTTCGTGTGTCTCTACCAACCGTGGAAACAAGTATGAATCCCAACTATACGACTCGTGACAAGACTCACTGTTCAGTTACGAGGATTAATATTTTATTCATTATTATGTGTGAGACAGTCATATCAGCCATCACCTGCTTGGTATTCTTTCTTTCTTTTTTTCGATATAGCGATAAAAAAATGCAACACACACCTTCACACGTATAAACTTATATATAAACTATTATTACAATACTATATATGCATGGCTCGACACTAACTTTTTTGTTTGGTTAAATCCTAAATTTCAAATTTTTGGTGGCCCGAGAGAAAAATTTGGTGTCCCGAAAAAAACCCCCAATAAAAAACATTAAAAGTCCTTTTTTTAATGAGTCAAATATTTAAGTTTTATGATAGTAAGAATTAGAAGTTGGACATATCTACTCATAAATAAACTTCAACAAACTTGCAACTCTCACTCTCAGGCACTCATTCAGTCCTTTTCATCCATCCTTTAAACAAATTTAACTGGTAATTTCCGGCGCAAAAAGTTACAAATTTGTTGACATACTTTTCAAAAAAATTTGGTGGCCCGAGGCGGGCCACCAAATTTGCCCTTTTTGGAAATTTGGGGGCCCGACTTTCATTTTTGGTGGCCCCGGGCCACCGGGCCACCGCTAGTGTCGAGCCCTGCTATATGGATGTATTTATTATAGTTACAATAATATATACTGTATACAGACGCAAAACAAACACCAACATACACACTTACAAACGCAATCTGAGAAAATACATCTAAAGAAGATGGTAATGTATTATTTGTTTCTGTTAAACACGCTCTAGACTCTGTATGGAATGGCGGAGACGGGACTCACTGTCACATTCACGCGTGTCGATGATCCTGAGGAGGAAAAATTGACGTCTGTCGGAAGACCAGTGCCTTGGGTTGAGGTATATTGATAATCAAACACTATAAGTGCACTTCTTTCCAGAACCATTTGTATGTAATGAAGATCGATCAACGACATGAACTAAGCAAGACACAAATCTCTATAACAGTCTCATAGGGATGTGTAACTCTTATGTTTGGTTTAGAGTTAAATCCACCAAATGCATTTACTTCACACCTGAAAATTTCACGGAGATTTCGAGCCCAAAGTTTGCATAGTTCATAATAGCCATGGGTAAATTTTGGTGAGAATATATATTGTTTAAAAGATGAAAGATTGGTACGTCAATTCTTAGAGGAAGATGTATATCAAGGGTTATGGCAATCTCAGCTGTCATGATTTGTCGTGACGTGAATGTTTTTCTCGCGTTGAAATCTTTAGGCAGAGAGTATATCATTTATTATGTTTGTTGACTTTGAGTGGGAGATTGTAACATCCTTTACGTTCCTTAACTGTACGACGCTCAAACATAATAGGTTATTCTTGTGTGCAAAGAGTTACGAAAACTCGTGCATTAAATTGACACGCTGCTCATCCTTGGATTCCCTACAATAAATTGGTCATACTGTGTCAAAACGACGTCAGGAAGAATAGTTGAACACTATGTTGGACTACACTCATGTTACACATTTTTGCCTTGAGCGCAGTTGCACCATTTTGTGTCTCTGGATATCTGGATCTCAATTGAAAAGCTACATGCATGCGTTACAAATTCGTGCATTCATGCATTCGTGTCTGTCTGACAACACGTTGCGCTGGTGATCAGGTGAAAGTAACGGATCCTGCATCAGAGGAAGTCCTCCCCGTCAACACACCGGGCGAAATTTGCGTTCGGAGTCCCTTCAACATGACGGGATATTGGGGCGATGAAGAGAGGACTGAGCAATCTGTCGATTCCGCGAGGTGGATGCATACTGGGTGAGAGTGGAGTTTTGTTAAGAAAAAAAATCTTTGCTTATATCTCACTAAATTTCAAGATATAAGGACACACAGTTTCGATTCCACTGTCTCGATTCCTTCATTGCCTTACACGCCATTTCTATGAAACGGCAAATTCTGAAATGGTAAAACTGTAACGCAGTATTTGGTATGTGCACAGTTCAAGACCCAGGCTGTCACTTGTCTTGTAGCTGTTGGAATTGTAAACTTTGAGATATGGTCCTGACGTGCAAAGTATAGTGATGGCGTGATGGAGGCATACATTGGCATACAGATATATTTGTATTGAAAAGGTTATGGTGACTCTTGTGAAACATCGTAGCGTGTGCAAGAATCTTACACCTGTGCATGCAGTGTACATTCCATCCCAGTTAGCTGATGACGGTGGTGACTGAGGAAGTCCGTCTGTAGTCACGATAGACGAATCTCGCTACAGCTCTTTGTACAGTTTCAACGAGTTCGACATTTTAACACTATTATAAATTTTAATTTGTATTTCAGATAATTGTACCTACACATTATAGACTACAAATTCTATTCTTGGTGACGTTATGTTATCAAATGAGATTTCCCCTTTAGCTTTTGTCGGCCGTTATGCTGGGATATCCCAACTATGATGACTAATGCATGATGATGCTTAATCGGAGGTATTACTGAATATCACTGAATGTGCACCATCTGTTTTCTTCTTCTTCAGTGATATAGGTGTGATGGATGAAGACGGTTATAGCGTAATCGACAGAATCAAGGATGTCGTGATTAGGGGCGGTGTCAACATTTATCCTGCCAACATAGAACGAGTCGTCCTAACCCATCCAAAAGTCCTTAACATCCAGGTAGGACGGGCTAGACATGACATTGTGTTATAGGATACCTCGGAAAAAACCCAGTGTTAGCATTTTTATTGAAAGCATATCCAAGAAATATAGGCCTACGTTTGTCAGCCATCGCAGACATCATAAATCATGGAAACAAAGTAACTTCTAAATATCAAAAAATTAGTGAAGGATGACACTGAAAAGTCTCCAGGTGTTAAGATATCAAGTCGATAACTGTCACCAAAGTTAAACTTTTAATTCAGAAAATTCTCAGTATGTATTAAAGACTGTTGGTAAAACATGTTTGGTTTAAACTATATAGTATACAAATAGCCCTATAAAACATGTTTTCCTCATAATTGTTATTTGCATATCGTAGATCCCTGAGCTGCTATGTATGCTTTATTAATGCTTCTGTAGTGCATTTCTTTGTTAAGAAGCAAGAGAACCCAAAACAAAATAAAATAACACAAAACAAAACAAAACAAACAGGAGACAGGTGTCATCAAGATGGCAAGTTAGTATTCAGGCTTCCTATATTAGTTTCCTCGGCGGTTTGATATTTCTCACTGTTATCATTCATGTATTTTTTTTTTTTTTTTTTTTTTACTCGAAGGTGATTGGTGTGCCAGATGAAAGACTCATTGAGGAACTTTGCGCATGCGTGATGTTAAAGTCTGGTGAAACATGTTCTGAGGATGAAATTCGCGCCTTCTGCAAGGGAAAGGTCGGTTCAAATTGACCGTCCTCTATGTGGCTTGAGTGTTTTAAAGGAAAGCATTTCATCTGCACTAGGAATATGTTGATGTTAAGTAAATTATGTATTGCTTTTTAACCAGTGTCGTGAGATGAAAAAACGACAACAAACAAACCAAACAAATTTTTTATACAGCGTCATTAGAACGAGGTCATCATAATATACTATAATGTACTATGGGCAGTGGCGTATCTAGGAGGGGGGGGGGGGGGGGCAAAGGGGGCACGTGCCCCGGGCGCCACTCCTTTGGGGCGCAAAAAACGAGAAAAAAAAACGAAAAAAAAAGAAGAAGAAAAAGAAAAAAAACGAAGAAGAAGAAAAAAGAAAAAAGAAAAGAAGAAGAAGAAGAAGAAGAAGAAGAAGAAGAAAAAAAAAAAAACTCGCCCGGAAAGGGGGGAAGGGAGAATGTTGGGGGGGGGGGGAGAAAACCAAATCAAACAAGATAAAAACAAAACATGATGATGACGTGGACAAAATGACAATGTTTATTGTGTTCACACAAGAATTCCATGTTCTGTCAGCTGAAATACAAAAATTTTCGGCTCGCTCGCTGCGTTCGCTTGCCAAAATTTATATAAATAAAGAAGGTAAGAACAAAACGTGATGATGACGCGGACAAAATGACACTATCTATTGTGTTCACACATGTCATTTTATATTTAGCAAGCAAAATGTTTCACGGAGCAGCGGCTGCAATTTCTTTCGTTCTGAAGCGATCGCCAATTGGATCAAAAGAATGCGCCAACGGTTTTAAACATACGGGGGGGGGGGGGGAGGGGGCGCAAAAAAATCAAGCAAGATAAGAACAAAACGTAATGATGACGAGGAAATATGCAAATTTCGGCTCAATCGCTCGTACAATTTAGAGTATTTTTTTCAAGTCCACAGTTTGTTGGTATAAATCGTTATCTATAAGGCCGTCACTATTATCTTGATTAGGATTGTAAGATTAAATAAGCAAAAAATGACAAGAATTCAATGTTTTGTAAGCTGAAATATTTTCGGCTCGCTCGCTGCGCTCGCTCGCCAAAATTTATCAAAAAAAAAAAAGAAGAAGATAAGAACAAAACGTGACGATGACGCGCACAAAATGACAATGTTTATTGTGTTCACACATGTCATTTTATATTAAGCAAGAAAAATGTTACACGGAGCAGCGGCTGCAATTTCATTCGTTCTGAAGCGATCGCCGATTGGATCAAGAGAGGACGCCAACGGTTTCGAACATATGGGGGGGGGGCGAAAAAAAAACAAATCAAAAAAGATAAGAACAAAACTTAATGATGACGCGGAAATATGCAAATTTCGGCTCACTCGCTCGTACTAATTTAGAGTACTAGTATTATAAGTCCTCAGTTTGTTGGTATAAATCGTTATCTATAAGGTCGTCACTATATCTTGATTAGAATTGTAAGATTTAATAAGCAAAAATTGACAAGAATCCCATGTTTTGTAAGCTGAAATAAAAAAATTTTCGGCTCGCTCGCTCGCCAAAAATTTATCAAAAAAAAAAAGAAAAAAAAAGAAAAAGAAAAAAGAGATAAGAACAAAACGTGATGATGACGTGGAAATATACAAATTTCGGCTAAATCGCGCGTACTAATTTAGAGTACTTTTGAAATTCCTAATGTAGTTTGTTGGTATAAATCGTTGTCTATAAGGCCGTCACTATATCTTGATTGGAATTGTAAGATTTGATTAGCAAAAAATGACAAAAATTCCATGTTTTGTAGGCTGAAATGCCAAAATTTTCGGCTCGCTCGCTGCGCTCGCTCGCCAAAATTTATCAAAATTCATTACATTTAAATCACCCTCAAAAGACCCCTTTAAAGTGCTTGAAAAAGCATATCATGTGGACTTGGTTTAAAGTCCCTACCGGGATGGGGTTGGGGTTGAACACTTTTTCAGAAATTAGGGGCGCAATTTTCGCGCTTGCCCCGGGCGCCGTTTTCCCTAGATACGCCACTGACTATGGGTTCTCTTCGCACCCTGGGAAGTTCGAAGTATCAAAAAACTTAAGTCAAGTAATGGTTGAAATCCTGCAGATTGACCATTTACGTACCTACCGAGGGTAGAAAGAGACTCTTTACTCTATTTTACTCAATAAAGATAAATTTTCAAGAGCCGCAGCACGCACCAATAATATTGTATACGATTTCCCCAGTCATTTGGCTTGTTTCCTGTTGTATTCAGAGTTAGATCACTAAAACCATTTTCTGCAGTCAGCTCTAATGACACACTCTTGGCGGTGGGTTAGGCTCCCTCCCCCCCCCCCCCCCACGCGAAAAAAAAAAAATGTTTTATTGAGTTTGCCTTTCGTCGAGCTTTGCATTAGACGATGATTGATTTATTAGTTCCGGATGTTATCAAAATAGCAATGCATGCACTTAGAGGCAAGAAAAGAAAAAAAAAAAGGGGGGGGGGACGTGTAAATATGCACGGCTGACGCCTTACGCACCATGCCGGCACTGGCATACACAAAAGGACCCTTTATTCACTTTCGTATTCATTTCTTAACTTTAACTTTAAAGGCCAGCACTATACACTACCGTGACTACCACGTTATGAAGGGCAAATGGCTTTTGTATTTGAAAGTATTGAATGGAAGGATTGCGATGTAATATTCACAGAATAAATTGAGTCAACTGCAATTTTGCGATGGGATTTTTTTTCTTGTCAAATAATGAATTATCATCACATCCCTCTCACAGGTGCAGCATTACATGGTCCCCCGCTACATTCAATTTGTCGACTCGTACCCCCTGAATCAAAGTGGAAAAATCCAGAAATTCAAGCTACGAGAGATAATGCTTGAGCGCCTGAATCTGACGTCGTAGGCATTGGTAGGTGTGTGGAGAATAAAGAAGGGAGAAACGACTTATGAGCTCATTTTAGCAATAGGTCTCCTGATTAATAAACCACTCAGATTTCTTTGTGACCAAAGGTATGAACCCAATGCCGAGTGCTTTCATATATTTTCCTTTTGTCCTCGTGTAGAGGAAAGACACCTCGACTGAGAATGCCCTGATGGCAAGTGCAGGACAATCTCAAATGGTAGTATATTAGCAGCTCCAAGAAAATATGAGGCAGTGATGATCAGTCCTTGCAATTCTCGACTGTCGTATCCTCTGAACTTTTCAGATTATACTTAATTCACTCATTTTGCCCTATTTCATCTTGTTTCTTCAGCAATTGCATTACTATTAGCGGGCAGGTTTTGATTCTCTGTCCTTCTGTTATTCATGTTATATTCTTGATAATTAGTCAGCTGAGAGGAAACAGATTTTTTTTTTTCTGAAATAATGTGACATTTCTTTACATAACTGATAGAGATAATGACAAATTTCGAGGTAGCCAAGGCACCCTTTAATGACACCACTTCCGCATCGGATAATAGATGTTCATGGCCGATAGACGAGAAGTCAATGCGAGTATGTGAATTATTCTAACATCATTGTACGACGAAAAGTACGAAAAAAATACTGCTAATAGTCCAGGCTAGAAGGCACCCAACCTTGTTTTTTGATATAATGTTTTTTGATGGTTTCTTGTCAATTCAAGGGTGCTGATTCCAAATCCGATTGATGCCACTCGCGTAACCTTGAGCATTTTCGGCAAAATGCAAAAATTCAAAATGGCCGCCTGATATGCTAATTCGGCCGTGATAAACACAATAATGTACATCATATGATAAATTATTCCACCAAACTTTGTACATTTCTGTTCCTAGAGTTACTCCATCTGCATTCGCAAGAGAATTTTCATTTCATATAGGTTCATTTAGTATCTAAAGCTAATTTTTTATTCAAAATGGCCGGCATTCCTATGCTTATGTACTATATGAATGGCAAAACATATGCATGGAAATATAGAACAAATTTACTGTATTTCCAGTCCCGAACCTACGCTGTCACGAAGTGTTGCATGTGTAATACAAATATGTTGGGTGTCACTTACAATATAGAGGCCTACGTTTGAGCATTTAATATTCATAAACCTTACGATGTTTAACACAATTTCTTATATATTTCATTTTGTCTCAACAACAACCATAAGTTCACTGAACGTCTTGCAAGAAATCAATATACCATCATATTCTACATGGAGGTTGAATATAAAATGTTATACTAACACAATATATTAAGAAGAATAGATGAGTGGTATTTATCAAATAATGTTGAAAATGGAGGGGAAGCTAGAAAGCAAAGCTTCTGATATGCATTCCCATAAAACCATATCAACAAAGTACAGAAAAATCCTACACAGTAAGTGCAGAGATACATGGTTGCAGACAAAAACACATCGGACATTAATGACGTAACTAAAAACCCTTTCAATGTATTTTTTTTTCCAGCAAGGAGTTGGGGGGGGGGGGGGGGATGGGAGGGAGGAGTCCTGAGGCGAGTTTGAAATGGATCATAACCTCCATCACTTCGATATTATCGAGCAAACTTGATTTTCTTCTTGAATTAAAACAACAAAAACTGGTGAAGGCCTAAACGAAACTGTCCAAACGCAATACCGTACAAACTATTCATTAAACATCAACCAAGGAGCAATGTGAGAGACCTCTTTCAGTTCTCTCACAGTTCCCAGGTGTTTATAATATACACTTTGACATCATGATCTCATTCAGTCTTGTCTTAAAACTAAAACTTTTATTTTTATTGTCTTTAAAGAACCCTTTAATTGGATATTTGGCAGAAGGCGACATCAGCCCCAAATTTGCAGAATTCTCAGGCTACAGATGCATATATTAGTCCTGCAATTGCTTTAATTTGCAACCACATCTGGTGATGTTCAGCACTTCCTCAGGGGTCAGATGACGATTATTTGCCATAGAAACAGAATAAAGACATGAAGACTTGCTTGATCACCACACGTTGAAGACCTATGGCTTTGTTGCCAGGCCAGAGACAGTTGTAGGTAACTTGGGTGGTATCAGAGATGACATCCGACCAGCATCTCCACCAACCTGTTTTGGGGTCAAAGCTTTCAATTTACGGGAGGGAAATCTAGGCTTGTGGGATTTCAGACGCATTGATGGCAGGTTGTTCAAGGGGGCATTTCATGGAGCGTTTGGTCAGATCTTTTCTTTTTGACAAACTGTTATAAGCTACTAAAATTCCTGCATCTGATTGGCTGAGAGCAACTTTGTCAGACAAATTTGTCAGACAAAACGCTTCATGAAATGCCCCCATGCTATCGTGTTTAGAAAGTCAGGGTATGCGTTGACGGCACTGGTGACATTTGCATCCTTTCCTTCCAGCGTGAGGGAGAGTGATCGAGTGCCAGTGAAGGAGGGCAGACTTCTTTAGCCTATGCTTGGAAGGCTTGCCACAGAGGGCTACCTTGAACATAGCGTTGGTAAGATGGAAGGCATGGGTCTGATGATAATCTTATGAAGATTGGGGCAAAGTCTCCAGAAGGTGAAGTACTCCTCTATTGTCTTCAGATGGGTCAGTACTCGGCTGATGTCATCCAAGGGCTTTCTATGAGACGTAAAGTCAAGATCATCTGCAAACTTCCTACGTGAAGTGAATGTTATGTCACCATGTAAAAAAGCGCTCTAGTGGAGTTAGTTTACAACCACCATTAAGGAGGCCATCATTCAGAGTCCTAACACAGCTGGTCTAGTTACCTACATGTAGAGCAATCCTGAATCTGCAAGTGCTGAAAATTAAAGACAAGCAGTGTGAAGTTGTTATAACACTGCTTTCAGAATGAGGCAGCACTGTACAGATCTCAGAGTCTCCCTTGACATTATAATTATACGCAAACACATTCACTCCGAAGAAAAGACGGTGGTAAAATTCATCTACCATATATAATTCATCTGGGTTAACATGAAAAACTTTTGGGCATTGTTTTCATTTCAAAGATTTGACGACAGGAAGTGAGGTGGTGCCTTTTTTCCACTTTCCCCTGCCTCATGTTCCTTCTCGGATGAGGGGACTGAAAAGTTTGTATAATATCGCTTTTAAATAATGTAGAACAGGACAGGTAATTGGAAATTTCATTTGTGTTATCATTTAGGATTCAGCCTTTTAATTCAGTAAATCAGAGTGAATATTATGATGTTGAACATCTCAAGGCAAGTAGGTATCAAATGTTCATAATATGTAATGATTCCTGATAAACAATTTTGATGTTGGCGTCAATTCAAGCTTTGGTGGACTTTTCCAAATTCCTAGGGAAAAATTCAGATTTAGGTAGCAGATTTGGATGTTTGCATAAAAAAATAAAACAGTTTTTGTTACTAACAACCTTCTGATTTATAATCAGCACACAAATTGATAAACAGCGTACCTGAGTGACAGAAATAAAAGAAAATTTGTTTATTTCTATGTACACTTTGCCGTTCATATTGTGCAAGGGTATATGAGTGGGATCCATTTTGAAGTTTTGTATAAAGAAGAATATAATAAGCCTAAAATAAATTTCTGTTTGTTTGCTTGTTTTGCTAGTGGCACTCATCAGATTTGCATTGCACATGTAAAACTTGATAAAAGCGTAGGTATGTGACTGAAACTTCGTCTTCTATTTCTATTCATATTTTTTGCCATTCATATAGTACATGAGTATAGGAGTGGCGGCCATTTTGAATTGAAAATAAGCTTGAAATATTAAATATACCTCTTCAAATGAAAAATTTCGTGCATGTGCAAGTAGAATTACTCAAGGAACAAAAATTTTAAATACTTTGATGGAATAATTGGTCATAAAATTGACATAACTGGGATTATAATGGCCAAATTAGCACATCTGGCGGCCATTTTGGATTTTTGCATTTTGCCGAAAATGCTCAAGGTTACGTGAGTGGCATCAATCGGATTTGGAATCAGCACCCTCGAATTGACAAGAAACCATCAAAAAACATTGTATATATTAAAAAACAAGGTTAGGTGCACTTTCTATGGAGCCTAGCCTGGACTATAATGATTGTAACAAATGAGTGTGTACTTTCCATCGATCTTTCATAGATGAGCTGTCAAGGCATACTTTTTATGTATAATACAAACATATTTTGGGTGTATTATGAACGATAAACGAACCACGAATTGTTGCAATATGTCTGTCACTCCTATAATCATTTAGGGGAAAGTTTACAAATGATCATCACAAGATTGATATACTTTCCATCGATCTTTTACAGATGAGCTGTCAAGGCATATGCAGAATTATTTTGGGAAGTATTATGAATGATAAATACGTGTAAAATAATTCTGTAAATTGCATATATTTCATCAACTTGGGGACAGCATGTGTGGGTTAACATGCCTGGGGGCAATAGTAAATGTCTTACTTTTGCGTTCCTGACCAATACTGACGCGCATGTTGTCGCCATATTTACATTTTTCATTTTGTATTACATGTACAGTACAGTGTATCCTTTTGGAATGTTCACTTTTTTTGTCCTATGTTCGTAGTGTATGTTCTTTATCTGGTCGAATAAATAATAATGATAATGATAGGCTGTGAATGGCCATTCTTTTTAAAGGATCGAATCAGCTTACAGTTCTCAGATAAATATGAAAAAAAAAAAACCGAACAAACTAATAGGCCTACATGACTCCATTGTTTCACTCATTACGTAACCGGTCTCAATTATGCCTCTTATTCGCATTGCCGTGATTGGCCAAATGCGTTTTACACGAGGAATATCAGGCATAAAACAACATAATCTTTAATACAAAGTGTTACTGTACTTTATTTACTATATTTTGGATGAGTTATGATATTCTAGATATTTCTAAAGGATGTGGCACTCTGATTTGAGTGAGAGTAACAGATATCACTGTTACACCAAACTACCACCTGATTTGACGCCGAGAAATCCAAACGAAATCAATGTCATGATACATTGCTCACCGTCCATTCGTCTTCCCTCTGGTAATCAAAAGAAAACGAAGAAAAAAAGAATGATCTATTACGTTCTTTGAGTAATATACAAATTAATGTTCAATATTTCATGGTGAATGAATGATCTTTACCAGTCAAATGAAATGTGCCTATCCGGTTACAGACAGGAGAATCAATATGCCTATTGAAACCACTTGGTGTAATGACAGTTTCTTACGTATCAATCAATAAGAGTAATTGTTCCATCCATGAAAGGAAATAAAGAGAGCGGAGGAGAGATTAAACTGCAATATATACCCTTGTTTTAGTCGACTCATCGAAATATATAAAAAAAAGAGAGAAAAAAAAGTATAGAATCTTAAAGTTTCGCAAAATATATAAAATGGAGACGATGATACTCCAGTATCCGTCACAACTCTCTCCTTGGTTTCAGCGGAAAAAAAATTCTCGGTGGAAAATACATGAAGTATAACAAAGTATGATAATGTACACGTTATCCAGCTTGGCTATACTGTACACGAAAAAATACAAACATAAAACAAAGCGGTTGATGGTCAGTTTCAATCAAAGTAAGGGAATGCTATAGAGAAAATCGATGGAACCTATAATGAAAATGTGATTTAAAACATGCTTTTGGCTGAAAGTTCACCAACTGCAGCCTGATCCCTTCTCAACCCTTTCTTTGCTACGTTATTTTAAGACTACGTTTAATATACAGGTCGTGACATTTTAATATGGTTATTTATCTCATGTTTGACAAAACGTAAACTTAGTGAACACTTATGTGCTGATGTCATCACCAAATCTACAATTTGAGTATGTCGTGATTGATATTTCTAATTTCGTCGGCCTTATGCCAAAAGGGCCTTAACACCATAGACTTTGTACACTATTAGTGCCCTTTTGGCATGAGGACGACGATTTGTGAAAAACACAAAAAACTTTAAATTACATTGCTTTCTTATTCTAGATTAATTTTGAAGAAACCCCTAGTGTTCTGTGAGTCTGATTCTTATGCTACTCCTCGGTTAAGCTAACTTGAGTAATATGGCGTTGAATTTCGCCTTAATGATTCATTACCTAATGAAATTCATTACCAAAGACACAACAGATAAGACGTGTCTGGCATGGAAAAAAAAAACCCGATACACCATTCTTTTTCTCCATGAATCAATGAACAATGAACAGAATGAACATTATTGCATGCCTTTCGCAGGTTTGTCGGGTGGTCAACTCTTGAACAAGAATGATCAACTCATTGTTGGTGTTTACACACGTCATAAGAGGACTACTTCATGCCCTTCCGTAACCAATGGTAACAGTTTTTAACTGGACTGTTTGCTGTGCGTTATAATTATATTACAAACCTCAGCCCATATAAATCTCATGTATTACGTATTCGCACATTCCTTTTTTAACACACACACACAACAAAAAACCAGACTGACTCCGCGCTGTTATGTCGTATGCATCGATGGCAAGCCAAGCCACTTCGAGAGATTTATGTTTTCTTACACATTAAGTCTACAAACCTGTATGCCATCCTGATGCAATGAATAAATTGATACGTATACGAGAGCTATCTTTTACAACGACTGACATACAAATTATCAGTTTGATCATTTTTGCTTCTTCAATCGGTATTGCATAGGTACAGACTTTTCCTCGTTCAGGCCGTTGACACCATAGGAAAAAAAAAACCCGCTTTAAGACAAAAGTACATCAGAATGAGATTCTAGTAGTTATGTATTATTTCAGTATTATGTATTACCAAGTCTTCATTGAATATTATTGTATATCAGTGTTTTTTTATTCTTTAAGTGATACCTTCCAATGACTTTATCACTCTATGCAATCCTTACCCGATCTTCTATCTAATGTTATTTAGAATATCAGTAATGATTATTTTGATAATTATGAAACGCAACGACATGCCAGCATAATATTGATTATCAACATTGTCATGATATTTTGGTACCTTAAACATTCATCTTGTTCACAGAGCCTGAATACGTGTACAAATATGCAGCATTATGTTTGCATTTGGCTTGATAATTGCATAAATCAGATAATTAAGATGGATCTTATTTGGGCAAATATGGCGTTATGACAAGTCACAGTATGGATCAAGAAAAGTGACTTAATTCTGTCGCCAAACCATAGATTATATATATTTGTTTTGATTTTACATAGCGTTGCCACCTGATATAACCACAAACATTATGTATCATAGGGCTCGACATTAGCGGTGCCTAACTGGTCTGGCTGCCAAACTTCCAAAACGATTATCTTTTGGGGACCCGATAGGGCAGCGATTAAACGTAGTTTATTTTGTTTGCTTTTATTTCAGGTCACCATATTCTCAGATTTAAAGACTTTAGCGGCCAAAAAGGGATTCAAATTGAGCAAAAATGTATCAATCACTTTGGACTTTTCTTGAAATACCAAGTCTAATACACTAAATTCAGACAGCTGTCACGGGAGTTTTCAGACTAATACTAGGTCTGTATAATTAAGGCCCCCCACCCCCCCCCCCCCGCACACCGTCATTCTAAGAGTCCGTTACAGCAATTATAGAACAAATCCCTTTCGTTGATCTATTCTTTCTCTTAGTAAATAAATGCAGTTTGTTGATATGTTTTATGGATTTGATATCTGGTAAATTATCTGTTTTAGTTAGAAACAGTAAAAATAGCATCAAATGAAATGAAGTTCGTTTTCCGGATGCTTCGTTATTCTGAAAACGAAATGAGATCTGTAATCCCGGAGTTCCGTTAGCTCTTTTTTTTTCTTAATTTTTAGGATTAACGAACCTTCGGTATTAATGAACCTTATTCAGTTTTCGGACAAAGAACCTTCGGGATAACCTTGCAAATATTGGGATAAACAACCCTATGTCATATGCGGATTAATAGTTGATAGGATCTAGTTATCCGGAATGTGTATGTTTCAGAACAACGAACCTTAATCTATTTTCGGATTACCACACACATTCGGAATAAATAACCTTATTTCATTTTCGAATTTACGAACCTTCGAAATAAAGAACCTTATTTCATTTTCGAATTTACAAGCCTTCGAAATATTTAAAGACATTATCCAGTGAGTATCTACAATCAACAAATGATCATTAATTATAATAATTTTCATTACTATATGCATTTTCGATAGGGAGCACTTCAATGTTACTAAAATCACCTGGTTCCCGTGTAGACGCAACGGAAACAGCTGACAGCTATCCCCTTCGCCTCCCGGTTACTGATTAGGTAGGCAAGTGGCTGAAGCCATGTGCACGCTACGATCGCCGTGTCCATGACGTAGTATACTATCACGCCCTCCTCCCATGCTGCAGAGACCATATAGGGGACCCAACACAGGAAAGACAGGATTGTGATCAGGAAGATGGTCCCGATACCTTTAGTGCGACGAAAACCGTGATGAAAGCTACGACTACGAAGTGTTCTTCTCCTCGAAGGCTGCGCTCCATCTCGATCCATTTCCGAGGGCATCTCTTGTGGGGTACCGTGCACGAGATTGTCTCCTTCTGTTTGCGTTGCGATGTTTTCGGCGCAAATAGCTCTGGCGTTTGTCTGCGCTATTCGGAGCACTTTGATGTTGATGCTGGTTGAAACCACTAAGATGATGATGATGGGAATAATCAAGGAACACTTCCTGAAGATATTTACCCATCTTGGAAAATGGCAGTCTTTGTCCAACTGGAGAACACAGAGGCAAACGATGTTGTGAGAAAATGGCAAAGTCGGAATCGGGAAAAAGGGGGAGTAGAATATAATCATGAGTATCATTATGATAAGAGCTGCACCTCTGATGCGTTTCATTGTAATTATACTGTAGTAGTGGAGGGGACGACAAACCATGACGTACATATTGATGCTGATGCCACAAACGCAAGACAAAACAAGGCAGTTCGTAACTCTATACGGGACAGGAAACACTTTAGCGATGAGTGCACAGAGAACGGTGTTGGCGCTTGCCACGTTCCACAAGATCGAATAGAGGCTGTAAAATAGGCCATGAAGCAGATTCAGTATCCCGAAAGCCTGGTAGAGCAGCTTCGTTATATCTTGCAGCAATACTTGCTGCTGGATGATGGCAAGGAAAATTGTGTTTGATGATAGCGACAAAGCCATGTTAATAGTCTGCGACGTGCAGAAAAGAGTCCATCGTGGGCTGGTCATGTTGGCCATTTTCATTCAGCTTTGTCCCTCTCAGTTTTACTTGGCCTCACATTTAAGGTAGTCAAATACTCCTATCATAATTATGCCTTGCGACAGGAATTCCCCTGGGCCACCATGTTGAAGAGTATCAAGGCGATAGCGCAATAGTTTGTATTTCCATCTGAAGTGAAATGAATTACTCGAAGGAATTATCCCCATTTATGAAAATATTGCGACACATCTTTACGAACGTTACCGATAGAAGTGATTACAGCTGCGCATCACGATAGCAATATGTTCTCTAATCGACGGTGAATCAGAAGTTGTCCGTCATATTCCAAAACATCAAACTCGTTCTTTTGCTCACTGACTTGTCTTCCTCTCCTTTTCTTTGTCGTTGTTGTCGTCACAGAGTGGAAAAGAAACCCTTATACCCACACTCTCTTGTCGAAGAATGAACAATCCCCGTAGAGGCATTTAACATTTTGCAGTTTTATTAATGCCGAAAATGTTGGCGAGGAATTTTGATGTGCTTTCAATCATTTCGTTTGCAATATCACGTGATCGCTGATAGGCCCACGCGGCACCAGTCGATTGGTTGACAAGCTGATAACGAATGAGAATCTGCTCTGCAAATTATCCAAGCTGTTTTGTGGACGGGTATATATACTTCGATGCTTCTCAGCTTTTCCAGTAATTGCTTGTGGATTTAATGCTTCTGCGGACACAATCATATTTCGTGGAGCAAAGCTACCTTCCAAGCTTGCACTAAGCATACTACTGACATTAGCACGTGAAAAGCACATTGGTCATGAACCGATATTGCTGAAGACACTTAAAAATAATCTGTGGGAAATGGTCTCTCTACAATCTCGATTGGAGATCATATTGATAATTTCAGTTTGTCAAGTTACTCAGCGATTGAGCAAAAAGGTACACCACCATCACTCACTGTCTAGTCTATGATCAAAACGTGTTTCGTGATGAGATTCTGCTCATTAAAGAACAAAGGTGTACCTGATAATGCAGTTTTCTACCCTCCCCCCTCCCCCATTAGCCAGTCGCGATTAAATTCACTTGCTGACATTGAAACTGTGTATTTGCTCAATAAAGAAAACCAATATCAGCGTATAATATGTTCTGCATTGAATACAGACTTGCGGTACAGTTTCGGCCAAATATACTGTTTACAAATGAAAGACGTCATGAAATATATGAGTGAAGAGATATCTATTCTGAGAGAATGTATACTTAGAGTGGTGTTAGGTGTAAAGTGAACATCAATGACATTAACATTTAATAGGAATTGTCCCTTCGCAATGTATAAACGTAGTGATAGTCTTTTCGAGTTTAATGAAACTATATATTTACTTAAACATTACGTTGTTGTTATTATGTTTCCCTATCACTTGTCAATCACTGCGTTCATAGAAAATAACTTAAAACAAATGCAAATACACATAAACGTAACGGTAGTTTTGTGTAAAGGCAGGGTGACTTTGCATGACAAGTGTATACCAACAGAGTATGACACCAAATATCCAGAATGTGATACGATTGATCATGGAAACTTTAAGGTGAAGTAGTTTACCATGAAAAGCCATCCCGATTTTTTCGCATCAAGGTTAATAATTGTTGATGACATCTCCAGCAGCTTTTTTTTAATGGGTTTTCGATTGTTATCTCCATGCGCTATGATATTAGCTTTAGTGATAGTCATCTCAATGTCAAAATTAATCAAAGGATTTGAAAATAGCCGACAGCTCGATAACGCGTCAACATTCTCAAAATGAAAACTTATACAAAACTAATGCTATGACACCCATCAACAAAGACTAAATTTGGAATATAAAAAAAGTCGCAGGTACTGGCAGACGATTCTTGACTAAGTGGCCAAGTGGATTCTGTCACAGGGATGCAAATTACAGTTAAGTCTTATCGGATCACCCTTATATGTAGATACGGAAAGGTTGTACCTAAACAATTCTGCCCCTTGTTATTGCAGCATTTGACTGGTGATCATACAAAATGGTGCCTATAATATCTCAACAGAAATGAAGGATACACAAAGAAATCGATCATGATTGTTGTTTATTTCTGTGTGTGTGAGTGTGCGTGTGTGTGTGTGTGTGTGTTTTGTCTTTCTGTCCTCGAAGCATGTGATCCTTAGTACCTCAATGTTCATCACATTTCTATTCCAATTCCGCTTTTGATGGAACCACTACCATTATACTTCTGTCAATTTACCCGAATCCATCAGAGTCAATTGAAGTGAACGTGAAATAGTATTATCACCTTCACGGTGATTGATACCTTTCAGAGAAACAACCAATCAAATCCTGGTATCTCTGGTTATGTTCTCTGACAGTCACACTCTATCACCCTTTTCATAAACTCATCCTCCAATTATCCGCCTAAGATGCGGACATTTCAATAAAAAATGCGTTCACAAACTCTGAAAATTATCCCCATTTTTTTGTACGAGCGCCCGTCCGGAAAAAGGCGGATAATCGTCATAGTGACCGCACACGTCCCTCCTGCGGGAAAGACAGGTGATCTTTTGACCGCACCCCGGCAATTATCCGCATAACTTTGGATTTGCGTTCACAAATTCCAAATCTGGTCCCGATGCTGCTATTATGCGGATAATAGAAGCGTCAAAAAAAAAAGGGGGGGGGGGATAATTCTTGCCCGCTCCGATTTTACGACCAAATTGTGCGGATATTATCCGCATAATTGAGTTTATGAAAGGGGTATATGAGTTAGGGTAAAAGTTAAATTTGTGTTTTACTATAGTTTTTCATAGCATTTTCATGTTTCTCTATATTGCTTTTTTTTTGGGGGGGGGGGGTTGAGTACGATACTACATGTTTTTGAAATATAAGATCAGTTTGACTACATACACTATTTTTGAACTCATAACTTTATCTCGAAGAAATGCATATTCAAGAGACGCATAGCCTGTGGCAGCAGAGCGAAAATTTCGACAACGGCCTTTAAGTATGATTGTAAATTACCACGTGAACATTATGCTCCATTCCACGTACTCGCAGTGTTGCTTTCAGTGCTGCCCTTGTAATCACTGTCCCCCCCCCCTTTAAAGAAACGAAATAAAAGGAAGTTAATTATGTCTATGTGCAGAGAAACACACATAGCGTGGAACGCTAAGTCAAATAAATCAATATTGATAATTTGTCGCTCATAACTGGGTTGTCTTCACAAATTTCAGCATAATCGTGCTGTCTGATGGATGCTACTCCGAATGATGCATCCCTTCGCTTCATAACGTTCATAGAGTTCAGGTAGATAGGAAAAGGGATTTTGACGGTTGGCCTACCGGTGTATTTACCTACCACTAAATCATCAAATCGCTTGCACTCGGTGACATGCCAGTCAATTATATCCTAGTTGAGGTACGTGGTGGTTTGTAGATGCATCGAGTCTTTATCTGAGATCTAGTTTTAGGTGGGTTTTTTGCGATCCAAAGGAAATCATTTAAGCACACAAAACGATAGAATTAGGATGCTAATTTTATTTGATAACGCTACTGATATTAATGATGACATTGATTTAGATATACTCTTACAGAAGATATGGACCTATATGTTTGTGTAATTACCCTGCATTTTTCTTGACAAAGACATCGAAGGATATAGATTGTTGACTGTGAATTGTTACTATCAATCCAACGACAAGCAATTATGAGGATACATTTCGACCGAACAGAGTAGGTTTTGAAAGGTAGTAGTGTATGGAATGTATAAAGTAAAGATGGTTCAGCTGATAGCCCATTTAAGAAGATGATTCAATTGAGACTGAGAAGCAACACGGTGGACATACATTATCACCTTACCATCATTGTCCCTAGGTTAAAGAGAGTTATTGCAGCCCATGCTGGGAGAGCAGAGACAAATTATATTCACTAAAAAAAGCATGTATACGCATTAGATATGTATATATATATATATATATATATATATTTTTTTTTTTTTTTTAAGAATAAATCAAAAACATTCGGATACATGAATCTGCGTAATCAGACACTTCGCGGGGGAATGCATCCGATATTTTGTATTACATTTAGGGTTTAGATATATTACATTTAGAGTGGTTATAACATTTCGGGTTAAGATGTATTACATGTAGGGTTGTTGTTACATTTAAGGATTGTCTTCGGTTATTACATTAAGGGTTAAAATGTATTACATTTAAGGTTGACTTGAATATCACATATAGGCGTTAGAAAGTATTATAGTTTAGGGTTGCTATTACATTTAGGTTTAATAAGGTGTGTTGGATTTAGGGTCGCTATCACAATGATGGTTAAGATGGGTGATTGTATTACATTTAGGGTTTTAGATTAAGGGTTGAAAAGTATTACATTTCAGGCGTGGTTATTACATTTAGGGTAAAACGTACAGGTATTGGGGTTGCTACACATTTAAGGTTGACATGTATAGGGTTGAGTCAGTTATTACATTTATCATTAAAGCGTAGTACATTTAGGGTTGTTATTACAGCTAGGGTTAAGGTGTATTACATTTAACGTTGTTATCACTTTGGGTGATACAGGGCCCACAATGGTAGTTATTTACTGTTACCCTTAGGCATGTGGGCCCTATTTAAAGCATTCCCGTATGTGTGTGTGTTTAGTGAATGGTTGCACACATAGGCCTACCAGTATTTAACGTGTATAAGCATAATATTCTTTGTATTTGCATTATGTCGGTAAAGCCAAACAAACAAAAACCCTAACACACACACACACACACACACATATCATCATCATCATCATCATCATCTTCATCATAATGTTACCCTCATATCAATCTCTTTATACATACATATATATATATATATATATAATATACATACGTATATAATATATATATGTATATATGAGTATATATATATATATATATATATATATATATATATTAGTATATATATATAAATATATATATGTACACTATATATACATATATATATATGTATATAGTCAACAGTGTATGTATACAAGATTTGTGACTGGTCAAATAGGGACCACATGACTTCTTTGATTTCGTTGTGGTTGTCGCGAATGATACTTGTATAATATTGGATGGCCTTGAGATTAATACAAGGAAATATTGGACGAGCTATGCACAAATATTGGACTAGTCGAAGACGAGTCCAATATTTTGTTTAGCGAGTTCAATATTTCCTTGTATTAATCGAAAATAGGACATCCAATATTATCATTATTATCCTACAGAGAATTTTAGCAAAGAATATTTTCACTTACTTGGGTCTCCGAGTGCTGTATGGTCTCCTACTGTACTTGATCCTGACATGGGGTATGGCACATTCTTCAGTGCAAGTTAATCTACTTCATTCCCTGATAAAACAATGATCTATGTATCCATGGTAGCCGTCATGTTACTGTTCGGCCGAGATCTAGCTAATTTAGACCAGAATTAGATGTTCTTGTATCCGAGATCCGAGACGCAATTCACGTCACATCTACCGTAGATCGTAAAAGATCGAATTACTAGTACTGTAGTCCTACTGTACTTAGTAACACATAACGTAACACGCATGCAAATGCAAGCGGCGGCGGCGACCGGCTACATGTACATGTATAAAAATTTGTATATCGCGCGCGGGCTATCTAGCAGTAGCGCTGAACTGATCAATCGTCGCCTGCACACACACACAAAAAAAAAAATGCAACTTGTTTTCATTATACACCTAAATTTGATTTCCTGGTATGAAAGTGATATTTTGAAAAATTGTATGCAAAACAATTTCAACTAATTGATATATGACATGTTTGTATAAACACAGAATTTTAGAAGAAACGATATTTTAGTTAATTCGTGATTGACCGATCAGAGACGTTTATACTTTATATTTCAGGTCATCTCGTATATATCTCAGCCAATCACGGTGCAGTTTATAAAAACTTTGGGGAATCCCCCTCTTGCCGTCCAATATTTTAAATATTGGTCGCCTCGGCAAAAGATATTGGTCGAGTTCAACAAACTTTCTAAGTGGGTCGGAGGTTATGAGGTGCGTCGACAAAATAACACTTGTATTTGGGCTCTAAAAATCCTCTGTATGGATAATAATTCTTATTATTATTATTAAGGTGGTGAACAACAAATGTTGTTCACCACCTTAAAAGAAATAATGTTCTCTTCAGCCTCGGTGAAAGAACACTGCATTTGGCATAATTATGTATTTGTCGTGCGTATATAGTCTAACGCAGTACGTAAAATGCATTAAAGGTAATGTACTATTCATATAACTTTATACAGAGACAGTTATATAGGTTTAACGCCGGAAGTAAAGTAAGTGTGTATTTGCGTATGTGTGTGCGTGTGTTAAACTTACAAAGCATATTCCATTTCGAAGTAAAAAAAAATATATGATTGTCAGCCTGTGTTGCGTGTCACGAAATAACATACTAGGCGGCTCTGAAACTCAAACGATGCCTATCACACATTTTATTAAAACTTCTACGATAATGGTGTATATAGGACAAACACAATGTAATCATGATACCTGAATATGCACAATCAGAGATTTGTCGGTAAAACTCTTGTATCTCTCTCTCTCTCTCTCTCTTCACGTAATTATTCGCTGTTTCGTTGAAGCACTCAACTTGTCAAGGGTGTTCGCTATAATGGAAATGATTATTACCTCGTTGATGTGGTGTCAATCAATTTCTTACGGAATCGTAAACTTGAATAGGGCACTAATGGCAAGGATTGACGGCGAAATGGCAACTGACCCTCATATCATTGCCAGATAGTCAATGTTACCACTTGAGCTGCAAATACAAATACACATGCAAATACACGTCCTTACCTGCAACCAAATGATATATTCAAAGCTGGTTTCCCTTCGAGGTTATTTTGTTTGGATCACACATAAAATCTATCCAGCACTAAAAACAAATGCCTTGCACAAAACATTCAAAAAAGAATCATTGTCATGAAACTGATATCATCATGTTGTAATTGAAGTTGACATAATATTTTATGTCAAAATATTACAGAAGAAAAACACAACGACGAGCAACACAAAATATAATATGATCACAATTCATGTCATTTGATTTCAAAACCAATGTATAGTTATCATGTTGTAATGACTCAAAACATATCATTCATTCATTGCATTAATGACAGCTCTGAATGATATCGCTCTCAGCAGAAGATGATAAAGTATGAATTCAGCCGTGTACTGCCTTACACTTTACTGCGATCAAAAATAAGTTTCGAAGACAATAGTATTTTAGTTATCTCTTTAGACGCATCCATTTAACATATTCTGTCTATATTTTGTTTTCTTGAACTTCGAAAGGACACACAGCTTGCAATGAAAAGCAAAGAAGATCCTCATGTATAAACTTACATGGTTTGAACAAATAAAAAGCCTGTTTTGTATAAATTTCTGTTGTTATTTTTGTTATTTCTTATTATTCTTTTTATTTTTTCAGTAAATTTGTTTTTCTTGTTATACTATCAAATGTGTATTGAACTACCGGGAAAAAAAGAAGTATAACATTGCAACAGTTTAACGAGATGGAATCTAGGAATTATTTGAAAGAAGAGCTGTTTTCAGTAAATCATGTTTTGTTTTTTTATTGCCTGATATAGTGGCAGATAGAAAGAGAAGTTAATGGTGTAATAACGTAAAATGCAACTTACATTGTCTCGTCGTAGAACACTAATGATTTCAATAAAACATTGTACTACCAAATCACTATAACATTTGTATTTATATATTAGAAAGTGATCAAAAACTTTGACGCGAATTAGAAAAGAGAATTACGTGACTCTTTATTTTGTACAACAAAAAATTGAATTGATACAAAGTGCATTTGGAACATTTAGAATTTAAATTAGTACACATCATCTTCAACTTGTTGGCAATATCTACCCAACATCTACACATTTCGTTGAAATGTGTAGATTGTTTCTCCATGACAACATAATTATGCAAACACTGCATTTTAAGTAAAAGACAAGTACTTTACATAAACAGCGCTATGCAAATACTTAACATATTTGATCAGCTAAACTCATAATTTCACATTTTCATGATTGTAACAGCCTGATCTACTAAACTCATTACGTATGCACATCGTTATCTAAAATCTCAACTAGAGCATGTATACAACATGTAAATTAATGTCGTATATGGTGCAGCCTCACTTACAATGCATTTATACAAAAACGTTAATATTTCAGGAATACCTACTCTCTAAAAAAGATCGAGTGAAAATTTTCACTCTAGAAGGAGTGAATACAAAAAAAAAGTGAATTTAGAGTGAAATTGAAGTGAATTTCGAGTGGAAATGTTCATTTTCACTCATTTTGGAGTGACCTCAGGGATCACTCGAAGATTTTGGAGTGATTCCTGACGTCACTCTAAAACGAGTGAAAATGAACATTTTCACCAAAAATTCACTCGAAATTCACTCGAAATTCATTCTTTTTTGTATTCACTCCTTCTACAGTGAAAATTTTCACTCGACTTTTTTAGAGAGAAAAGGCAATGTTACTCATAAGCATTCATAAATAGTCATGTACATCAAATGAAGAAAAATATTATTCCATGTATCCGCTTTGTGTTGAAGACGGTCTAAACATAATTATTTCTTAAAGGGGTGGAATACAGGAAGGGGGGCCTAATCGTTTTCCGCAATTGCGCTGCAGTTAAACCACTCTTGTGCGAATTTTTGAATTTTTTTTTTTTTTTGTATTTCTGGATTTTATTGATCAGATCGAAAAACATCGTGCTTTTTCACAGGTCATATGACAAATACATTTCTGACATCACAAAACAAAAATTTGATAGCATTCAGTGATAGTAAAACTACCAGGCGTCTGATCCTTTTTTTGGACTATAGTCTCTAACACACGTTAACACCAATAATTCTAGAATCGTATACACAGAAATCTTCATGTCTGTGCACATGACTTATCAATTTTGCCCTAGCATGAATGCAAAAGGTAAAGTTAACATGGCATCTTTATGCAAGGTTATGCTGTCTCCATTCAAGAATTAATATCATTGAAGTTTCTGAAACTAAAATGTCACCTAAACTCATTCCTCCATTCTGTTTCTTGCATAGAAAGACGATGACAACCATTGCATTCGCTGACACGTTCTTCATCACGATATCAAGCGGTGTAATTGACTTTACAAAAAGATCTATAACGAGTACCACTGATATGATGTTCAATACAATGATTAGACGAAACAGTGATATCGGTGTAATAATAAAAAATGGTGAAAGTCTTAATAACCAATGCATTAGATGATACCACAGACAACAATACCAGGTTCAACGTTCGTTGTCTTTCAGATCAATGATATAATACAAACCAAACGTAACACATAATAGACATGATTACAATTTGTTGTTATGGAACATAATGTACATTGCTACAGAGGTATTCAAGCGTTACGCACAATGGTCTTCGTTCCCCTTAGGGCCTACCCTTGCAGATTATTTACACGAGGTAAAAATAAATCACTCGTAGCACTAAAATATGATGTTGGTTTAAATCGAATGTCAAATGCAATGCTAACTTCAATGCGCGGTAAAGGTCTGAACAGAATGATGATTATCATGCTTATACTGATTCATAAGAGGGTTTAAACACCCTTGTCTCAGTCCATATGTAAGTCGTGTCCTTTGTGTGGCCCTATCTTGAGCCGAGTCTTTTTGAATCTGCATACAACAGACGTTGGAACGAGGACCATTATTATATGTTTGCTCTTACAATCACATTCGTAAAGATGTATTCACCTGAAGAAATTTATTGTTCGTCCACAGCATGAGGTTAACTGTAGGAGCCTTGATTGTGGGTGTAATACTCCGCACAACAAGACCCGCTCATCCTGTCAATGACTACGATCATTCATGGATGTTTACAAGATAGTTATTACGAAAAAATCCATACTTAAAATATGCTAATAACCTCCTACAAAAGGGATAGAGTTGATCCTTTAGAGTTATGCTTTGATGAAAGGAATTCTCAATCGCCATTATCTTTGCTTTCCGACAATGTTACGAAGAAAAGAAATGCATATGCGTTTTGCCTCGCTGCAGGTTACGATGTAAACCAGCGGCTGTATCCAAATGTTGGATGTCAGACCAATGTCCATGATGACGTAATTCAAGTTACTCTCCGGCCAGGACATGGACACTACAAACGGTGTTAAGCTGGCAAAGGACATTCCCGCAAGTAGGAGGATGGTCACGATCCCCCTCATGCCCCGAGATCTGTGGCGCGTCGTCACGCGTCGGAGGACGTTTTCTGCACCTGACCCTCTTTTAACAAGGCCCTGATTCTTTGGGAATTTGGATGGATTACCTTTACTCTTGTCGGCTTGATGCGAATTTTCAACATTACAGATGCTCTCGGAACTAGCTGAGCTGATGTCAGAACCGAATTTCATGCTTTTTCGTGCAACCCTCAGCGATAATATATTCAAAGTCGTAGAGAGGGTCAGGTTGATTAAAGGAGGCAAGACCAAGGTTACTTTCCTCGCGATATTGATCCATGCTGGAAAGGGACAATTATCTACCACGCATAGGCAGTAAAAGGTATGGGTGATAGGAGAGTTTGAAAAAGGTAAGAAAGGCATATAGAAGATAAGTGTTAACGTAATGCATATCGCAGCAGCGATCTTAACTCTCCTAGTTGTTACAATAATGTGATATCGAAGTGGTCGACTCACCATCATGAATAAATTGATGCTGATAGCGCAAATACACGATGACACCAAACAAAGTATGATTCGGCTCAGTGCAGGGAACACCATTGCTATCACTTTACACCATGTAGGATCGTAGTCAGCCAAAAACCACACGATAGAATAAATGCACCAGCAAACTCCGAACGACATATTGAAACATGTATATGCCAGATAGAAGAGCTTGGTCGTTATATGCTGTTGCACCTGTTGACGAATGACTGCCAAAAGCAGTGAATTTGAAGCTACGGATAGAGCGATGTTCAATGACAGATATGAACACATTGGGGTCCATTCTAACTCTGTGACATTTGCCATGTTGAATCGAAAAAGGCAAATTCTTTCGAAAGATAGATGCTTTCTGGAAACCCCAAGTCAAAGTAAAAAATACATCTACTTTTGACGAACCGCACCTCAAAGTCACCTAGAATTATCCCATTATAATAAATTCTTCGTCACAATATTCCAATATTCCATTAGTCCAATATTCAAAGACTTCGAAGTAACATTCTGAAGAATCTAATGTTGACTGATCATCCAGCACTGTGTATTTCAATTCATTTCAGCACAAACGTCAGAACAGACACCGGTGTATTCTGGTGGATCAGATTTGGCAAAAATTTATAGCAACGGACAGGAGGATAGATATGCGGGAAAGCAGAATGAAGTATTTACTAGTTTAGATCTTTCTTAAATGCATGTGCATGCAAATGGCTATCACTCGCATAATCACAGTCGCGGATAATTTCTGTGCCATTTTCTGCAAAGTCACTATTGATTGGCTGGCGACTTTCATCCATCATTAAAATGGACCGTCAAAGCTCATTTCATGTGACGTCACCAATGAAGGGGAGGCATGATATTCGCTTTTACTGCACCACCTATTCTTGCTTACACCTGGCATTGACTTGACAAGTCTTATGAGCAGACAATCACAGGAAAATTCATAATTCTACCCCCGTTGCATGTTAACTGTTGTTGGTAGCTGTCAATGGATTGTCATTTTGTAGACTGTTGATAAGCAGTGTTTGACTTAGACCTACCCGTGAAAATGCACGTCAAGAAAACAACTGTAAATTCACATGAATTAACAGGCCCGCTGGATTTGATATACATCGCAAAAATATTTGATATTGGCACAGGATGTCATTTCTGTATCTTTGGAAGTCATCTTCATAGTAAACATGCGGTCTGTCATGACCAGGATGATGGAATATGGCAAGGGAGATAGCATTCACGAAATTTAGAAGTCTCAAAAAGTGAGAGGTCAGTAGTTCTGCAGCAAAATATACAAATAGAATAATAATCAAAATGAGGGATGGTATATGCACAGAATTACAATCATTGCAAATGTCGGTGTTATCTATGCTACTTTTTTACAATACCAGCATCACTTTCCTCACTCTTTTCATCAATCTTTTCTTACTTTCGTTGCTATTCATCTCACTGGACGACAATGGCTTTCAGCGCCTCGTTTGCAATTATTCTGCAACTCATGTGACTGAACTTGATAATTGTTTACATTATACGAAACGGTTTCTTAAGAGATGAATGACAACTCTCAAGAAATTAAATTTGGTTGTGATATCACTGACCCTCCCAATCAATTGAAACCTTCAACACTTATTCGGCTAAAATCACAAAAAGCCCCATAGATTTGTGTAGAAATGATGACGTGTGTTTTTAAACATCAGAAGCGCGTACAGTTATTTTGATTGTTCATTTTTTATCTGACCACGTTAGTTTCCCCAAGGCTTCTTTCGTTAGTTTCACTGAAACCTCAAGAGTTCTTAGGTGTATTTTTGTCCTCATCCTTAGTGTCAGTTGTTGCAAAACCCACAAGAATAACCGATAAATCCACAAAACTCATTGATAACGTTTTTACCAATTTACTCCGAGATATTAAAACGGGTTTTGCATTATCAGACATGTCCAATCATTATCCAATGTTCGATCACTTATCGACAGCATCTTCAATATTTCATTAGTTGAAATTACCACGTCCCCAGCTACAAACTGGCAGTCGACATGGTTGAAAATACACCTTTTCGCATTTTGAACGAATATTTAACTGTAGGGACTGGACTCCAGAATAAACTAATGGGGTTAAGTACTTTGTCTTGAAACATTTTCATCAAGAAAGTGAAGTTATGTATCGATCGTATTATACCACGGATTAAACAAAAGAAATTTCACCTTTGAAGGGTTCACAAACCACTTTGGATTACGAAAACGTTGTTTAGACCCACAAACAGGAAAATTTACTGACTTTAATTAACATTCATATCATCACATAGATGATGGGAAACAGTGTCTAACAAACGGGTCGACTATTTCATCGAGCCCCAAGCATTTATTTTGAAAGGATCTTTCCAACAAAAGTTTTGCAAATTTGTGTAGCCTCATTGTTAGTAATGATATAAACCAAAGGCTGCATCCAGACGTTAGATGTCAAGGATATATCCGTTATATGGTAAGAAATATTACTGGCAGGCCACGATGCCGACAGGACAAACGGCAACAAGCTAGCAAAAGACATGCATGATAAAATGAAAATTGTTTTCACGCCTTTCATCCGAGAGCGTTTACGAAACGTCCTCAATTGTGATACGTTTTTAGGTCTTGTTATCCGTTGATTATCAGTTGAATGAAACGTATGTATTCGTTTCTTGGGACAGCCAAGGGAGGAAATTGCTTCTCGTTTTTTGTTGGCTGATGTAGCCTCAATTTGGCAATCGAAGTTGACGCTTTTCCGTGCAATTCTAAGGGACAAAACATTGAATGTAGTAGACATCGACAGATTAACAACTGGAGGTAGAATCAGAGATGCTCTCCTTACAATAACGACCCACGCGGGGAAGTGACAATTTTCATCAAGCACGCACAGGCAATAAAAGTTTTGTGTGAATGGAGAGTCTTTGAAAGGTAACAGAAAAACGTACATAGAAAATGTTACCAGGATACAAATTGTAACAGCAAGTTTTACTCTTACGGTTGTTATTACAAGTTGATATCGAAGTGGTCGGCTTAACAGCGCGTAGAGATTGAGACTGATTGCACAAATACATGACGACACCAGGCACAGAGTGATTCGACTAAGAGCGGGGAAAAGTGCGACTATGAATCGGCAAAAACTGGGATCTGCGTTACTCTGGTACCAAAGTACAGAATAAAAATACCAGGAAACTCCGAAGCATAGGTTCACGCAAGCGTACAGCATGTACAGAAGTTTGGTCGTCGTCTGTTGTTTGACCTGATGCTTAACGATCATTAGCAGCAGTGTGTTCGAAGATAGGATCAGTGCTGTGTTGACAGTGAGGAAAGAACACAGTGGAGTCCATGTCTGAGAAAACACGTCTGATATGTTAGCCATGGCAAAAGAGACTTGTTTTTGAAGCTCACAGCAAGTTCAAAGGACGGACCACTGTGGTCTAATAGGTAAAGCTAAGACCATTTCAAACTGTACAGGCGGCCCAAATATCCCGTCCACAGTAAACCCCATCTACGTACAAGACGTTTCATCCACTAAGTCCTTCTTAACCAAGTTGTCGAAAATGTTGTCTGGCCATGCTAGCGTGAAAATTGATAGGTTACAAGATCGACTCAAAGAACAGTTTTGACACTGCTGAGACTTCCCCTATATGCGAAAAAAGCCCAAATCCAAACCATTCGTCACTTAGAAGTTCGAGGCACGCATGTAGAAATCTAAATGGATTATATACCAATGAAGAGGTCTTGCACGAGAAGGCTGAATGACTTAGCCATGCACTCACTGTCTTGTGTCATGCTAAGAGTCAACGAACTGTCGCAGATATGATCATCCATAAATTAAACGGGTACGTATAGAACTGGTATGTTGGGAAAATTTATTACCTCGCTAAACCAAGACAAGTCCATCCTTGTATAAGCAGCAATGAAAATAGACCGATCCGATGTTGCTCCAAACGGGAGAATGTAGGTAGAAATTTGATTCAGTGCAATCGAACTTCATTTAAGATTGGAACACACCCTAAGGTATATCTGTATGAATGAGTATTAAAAGTCATCTTAATAACTTTGCGTCTCTGATTGGTCATTGAATCCCGCTTATCATTGGATGATGATCTGTGTTGCATCCTGCACCAGGTGAATGGCCTACGTAACTATAGTTGAGTAGTATTTCGCAGTTGCTCTCCCTCTCTTTCAATTTGCATTTGTGTGTGTGATAGAAATGACATACAGGGTGTAACATTAAATGTTTGGTAAAGGGGTGAAGATTGGTTTTGTGTGTGTCCGTGTGTCCATCTAAATGCTTCATATCTAGCCTCATAGACTCGCCATGAGACATTGATTCAACGATATGCATCATAAGAGTATCCATTCATTTTTAGATAGCAGGCAGCGGTATTTTCTCGTCTTATTGATGTGAGAGCGCTAGGAGAGATCAAGGTTATGCATGGCATATAAAACTGGTTTAAACATTTTTATTTTACAGAAAGTATGCACTTTTTCTCTGACCCGATATGATTTTAGAATTATGACATTGTAAGTATAGAAAAAGGAAGACACACACAGAGAGAGAGAGAGAGAGAGCGTTAATACCTTACAAGCCAACCTTTAAAATATCGTAAAAACAGAATTACGACAATGTCAGTTCTTTTTGCCTGACACAAAATGACACTTAAAGTATGCTTTGAAATCCAAACGATGCCTATCAAACTACGAAGAAACGCAGCAAATACAGCTGAAACTAGATTCCATCTTGGACGAGATTGGTAATTTGCACATTCTCTTTTGGAAAAAAAAAAGTGTGCTGATAACTGCGAAAACACCGACGATATGTCAGTATATCAACAAATGTCTTGTGAATAATATGGACTCAAATAAACCATAACATAAGATGATTTTGATGGCCATTTCCATCTTCTAAATAATGGGTATATGTGGTTGCTAGCAAAGGTCAGAGATGATGTTAAGTTTTTACTTTATAAGTATAATAATGATGGCGTAATGTTGGCATTAGATTGTTTTTTATGTGTTGCAAGGTCAATATGGTTCGATTAATTGGTCACCTTTTAAGTGTCTATACTAATTTATGTAACCAAAATAGATTTGCATTAATTTGCTCAATAATAGCATATTCAAAATTGGATGATCACACTTTATACACATCCAAATTTTAACGCCCTGACGGATTAGTATGAGATATAATACAAATGGTATATAATAGGACGGATGGCTGTCTATGCGTGCATGTGTTTATGACGTCAAGATAGGAAAACAAATACACACCTCAACACATACAAATCAAGCACGAAATGGCATTTCTATGGAGCTTACACACTGTGTACGCAAATGTATTCGCGAAAGGACTGGCATGCACTGAGTTTTTCGGAAAGCTTAGTATTGTCTGAAACATACTCATAATTGATCAAAAAGTATTACTCTATAACATTTGACATTACTCTATAACATTTGACATCTCAAAAAAAAAATGAACAGAAATGTTATGCATGAGGGATCGCAATGAAAATCTAGTTGCAGTAAAACATGGCGATGTGATATGGCGACAAAAAAACAGGTATAAGGATTGCTATTCTATAAAATCACATTGCGACGGCCAAATTTTTTGCTTTCAAAGAGTTCATGTCACCACCTTTGCTGCAAGGAAACGCTCTTATCTGTAATACCAAACCATGCCAAACGATAAAATCCAAAGCTTGATAGGTTTAACTTTTAGGTTCTTTCTTCAGTTAAGACATCCTGATGAGAGATTTGGGGGAAATGCATTGCACATGTACCAAATAAGAAAAGATAACGAAAAAGAACCATAGTAATGAAACTGAGCAGCTTTTATCATGTTGTAATTCAAGCGGACATAATCATAACAGAATCTAACAGGAGAAATGTACAATGATGAAGACATACAATATTTGATCTGATTTGATTTGATTTATTTATTCTCTGTATGGCATCATTTACAATTCTTTTTTTAATCAATAAAATCAAACATAATAAATACAGATATGACACTCATTACAGCTAGTTTCTATAATTTCAACAATTTTCATTACACATACATCTTTGACATAATTACCGTAGATGTGTTATGAATTACCATACGGAACGGTCGCCAATAATGAGCTATAAAATAAGCTTGACCCTTCGGCAATCGATATAACATCGATAATCATTACATTTTATGTTATTTTGGTTTCATATTGAGTTATATCGGTCTAATGACTCAAAACATAATAATAGGCATACATTCATCACATTAATGACAACTGAATAATTAGGTAATAGTATGAGGTATAAGTTTTGCCGGGAACTGGTTTACTTGACTGCACTAAACATAAATTTTGTCAAGTTCGAATATGTTCGTATACAATATATGCTCAATAGATGAATCCATGTGGCACATTCTGTCCATAATGATTTGGTTTTTGTGATTCTGTAGAACTCTGATAACATGAAATAACGGTTACAGTTTGTTATTCGGAAGGTTCGTCAATCCAAAAATAAAATCAGGTTTGTTATTCCTAAGGTTCGTTATAGGCGAGTGAATCCGGAAACGAATTCCGTTGGTTCGTTGGCACGCAATTTGTTTTCATTTTCGGATTAACGAACCATATTGCATTTTCGGGTTTGCAAACCATATCACAGTTTTGGACTAACTCCCCTTCGGAGTAAGGATTTTTTTTTTTTTAATCTTCGAATAAACAAACCTTCAGATTAACAAAACTTATTACATTTTCATTGAACATTTTTCTTGATTCTTCATTAATTTTCTTGATTACAAACCTTGGGAATAGCAAATATTTGGAATGACGCCACAAAAGTTTGAATTAACGAAACATTTTTTCATTTTTGGATTAACGAACGTAGAGATATAGGGAATTCGTGTGTTTCGGATTAACGAACCCTAGGAATATTTTGATCAATTTAACAGCCTTTTCGGCATCATTTGCTATTCTAGTTGTTATTTGTTTTTCGTTTTTCTTCTTACATAATAGTGATTATTCAGAACTATCGGAAAATAGGAAACGAAATACTACTTCAAAGAGATGATCTGTTGAAAGTATTGGAGAGAATTTTTAAAAAGTAAATCAGGGACATGTATAGGCCTAATTACCTTATCGGACGACTAATGAAAAAAAAAGTATCAGGTATGCTTCAAGACAGTGTTACGTCGTTGAACACGTATCATTTCAATCAAAACTCTGAACTATCTACACTCATGTTAAAAAAGACTTAATTTGAAACGAATAGGAAACGCGAATAACATGACATTGTAATCTTCGCAATACACTTAATTGCTTCATATCAGTGTATAAGTGAAATAAATGGCACGAAAAATAAATAAACACCTTTCTAATTGATTCACAATATTTACCGAACGCAACATATTTCATTTTATCCGTGGCTATTCTTTCACGGCAACGTGATACAGTATTCTAAAACTGCTTTTAAGCAACGGACAAGTATTTCATACTTAGTAACACTGGTGTTTTCATATTTTTAAAGAAAATTAGGAAATATAAACATCGGTTATCACTGTGGTTATGTTAACCATGGTATCCAAAGAATAAACAAAGAGACAGCTTGATCTACTAAACTCTCTTCGTATACTCATATTTATGTAAAAACTGTGAGGCATAATATGCAACTGAATAATACCAGAGAAAATGACACCAAGCTTAACGTTGCGTTATTATGAAAATTGGTACAATGTAATAATAATAATAATAATAATAATAATAATAATAATAATAATAATAATAATAAAGTGCTTATCTAGCGCATATCACTACCGTAATATCTCTATGCGCTTGAAGATAACAGTGTGATGAATTGGAAATCAATTATCTAAAGTATCCTCTTAATAACAGTGAGATGATTTGGAATAAGGTACGGTATCCTCTTAATAACAGTGAGACGATTTTGAATCAGCTACATAATGCATCCTCATGATAACAGGGAGACGATTTTGAACTAGCTACCTAGTGTATCCTCGTAATATTAAACAGTGAGACGATTTTTAACTAGCTTCCTTATGCATCCTCGTTATAACCGGGAGAGGATTGGGCAATTAACGGATAACGTATGTGCAATGGTCAGAACGGTAGACATGAACGGCTCTTGTCGTGGAACACATCCGATAACTGTATATAAATGAGGAACAGCTCCCAACAAGTCATTCAACCGACTATGATAACTCTCCTCCTATCCAAGTATTGGAGATCAACTATCGTATCCTACAATATTTCATCAAACCCTAAGTAAACATCCAATGCCGTCATCTCTTTTGCTATTTGCTGATCATTACTGTTTTGTAAGGATCTTTGTAACAAAATTTTTACAAATTTGTGTAGCTTCACTTTTAGTAATGATATAAACCAAAGGCTGCATCCAGACGTTGGATGTCAAGGCAATATCATTTATCTGGTAAGCAACTGTACTGTCAGGCCATGCTGTTGACAAGATAGACGGCACCAAGCTAACGAAGGACATGCATGATAGAAGGAGAATTGTAATTACGCCTTTCACCCGAGAGTGTTTACGAAGCGTCCTGGACTGCAATACGTTTGTAGGACTTGTTTTCTGGTGATTATCAGTTGGATGAAACTTATGTATTTTGTTCTTAGAATAGCCAGGAGAGGAAAGTGTTACTCGACTTTTGCTGACTGGTGTTGATCCAGATTGGCAGTCGAAGTGGGCATTTTTCCGTGCAATTCTTAGGGACAAAACATTGAAGGTAGTAGACATTGAAAGATTAACCACTGGAGGTAGAATCAGAGATGCTCTCCTTACAATAACGATCCAAGCGGCAAAGTGACAGTTCTCGTCAACTACGCACAGGCAATAAAAGTGTTGCGTAAACGGAGAGTCTCTGAAAGGCAATAGAAAAGCATACATAGAAAATGTAACCAAGATACAAATTGTAACAGCAAGTTTTACCCTTACGGTTGTCACGACAAGTTGATATCGAAGTGGTCGGCTTAACAGCGCGTAGAGATTGAGACTGATTGCACAGATACACAATGACACGAGGCATAGTGAGATTCGAGTAAGAACGGGAAAAAGTGAGGCTATGGGTTTGCAAAAAATGGGATCTGCGTTGGCCACCCACCAGAGTACCGAATAAAAATACCAGAAGACTCCAAAGCATACGTTCGCACAGGCGTACAGCATGTATAAAAGTTTGGTGGTCCTCTGCTGTTTGACCTGATGCTTAACGATCATTAGCAGCAGTGTGTTCGAACATAGGATCAGTGCTGTGTTTACAGTGAGGAAAGAACACAGTGGAGTCCATGTCTGAGGCAACACGTCTGATATGTTAGCCATGGCAAAAGAGGCTTCCTTTTTGAAACGCTTAGCCTGTTTAAAAGTGAGATCCTTATATAGTTTATCAGGTAAAGGCTAAGGTCGTTTTAAACTGGACAGGCTGCGTAATAAAGATCCCGTCCACACTAAATATTAATCCACGGACAAGACTTCATCCACTATGTCCTTCTTAACCAAGCTGTCGAAACTGGTAACTTGCGTGATAAAGACTGACGACTTAAAAAACAGTTTTACCACTACAGAGGCTTCCCCTCTGAGAAAAAACCCAAACCCAAGCACTCCATCAGCTGTCCATGAGATAGAAGTTCGAGGCAAGCATTAGAAATCTAAGTGGATTATATACCAATGGAGAGGTTTTGCGCGAAAGAGTTGGATGACTTAGCCATCCACTAACTGTTTCGTTTTATGGTAATAGTCAACCACCTGTCGCAGGTATAATCATCCATAAATGAAACTATGTGTCCAAATATAACGTATAGAACAGAAATAAGTTGGGGAAAAATTGTTTCGACGAACTGTAACTCGTTAAGCGGAGACACTTCAATCCTCCTCGAAGAAAATAATCACAGTCCGTGCATCCAAACTCGATAATGTTGATGGACATTTGATTCAGTGCGATCGAGCTTCATTTTATATTTGACTACTCGCAGGTATATCAATACGGATGAGTGTTGGACGTCATCTTAATACCATTATCTTTGCGTCTCTGATTGGTCATTGAATTCCAGATATCATTGGATGATGATTTGTGCTGCATCCTGTATCAGGGGAATGGTGTAAGTAACATATAGCGGAGTAACATTTCGCAGTCCCGTTCTCTGTCTCTCTCTCTCTGTCTCTTTCTCTGTTAAAAAAACCCGACACATATGTAACATTTGAAAAGGCAGTTGATGTTTAATAATGGACCCATCTTCATACTTAATACTCATTCCTCAACGATTCGAGCTTCATTAGACACTGGTTCAACAATAAGAGTAGATTCATTTTACTGGTAGGCAGCGGTATTTTCCTCTTTTTAGAGTGAGAGAGGTTGGGGAGATCAAGGACATGAAAAATAATAATAATGATTTATACATTTATATTCTATTGAAAATATTCACTTTTTCCCTGACCCAATGATTTTACAATGATAATAATATTGTAAGTATAGGACAACTAAGGGAGAGAGAAAGAGAGGGAGAGAAAGTTAAAAATAAAGTGTGTGTAGGTGAGTGTGCCTGTGTTGAATGTGTATCTGTGTGTATTTATGTACCTTATTAGCCAAATGTAAAAAAAAAAAAAAAAAATGTAGTCCAAATATAAATATGACAATAACTGTCGGCTCTTGTCGCCGGTCACGAAATAACATTTAACGTGAGCTTTGAAAGATGCTTACCTGATCTTTCATCAAAACTAATGAAATGCAACAAATAGAGTTATAACTCGATTTAATCTCGTAAGTCTGACGAAAAAGGTAATCCGCACATCCTCTTTCCATTATCTTTGCGTCTCTGATTGGTCATTGAATCCCAGATATCATTGGATGATGATTTGTGTTGCATCCTGTATCAGGTGAATGGTGTAAGTAATAGCGGAGTAACATTTCGCAGTCCCTTTCTCTCTCTCTGTCTCTGTCTCTGTTAAAAAAACCGACACATACATGTAACATTTGAAAAGGCAGTTGATGTTTTATAATGGACCCATCTTCATACTTAATACTCATTCCTCAACGATTCGAGCTTCATTAGACACTGGTTCAACGATAAGAGTAGATTCATTTTACTGGTAGGCAGCGGTATTTTCCTCTTTTTAGAGTGAGAGAAGTTGGGGAGATCAAGGACATGAAAAATAATAATAATGATTTATACATTTATATTCTATTGAAAATATTAACTTTTTCTCTGACCCAATGATTTTACAATGATAATAATATTGTAAGTATAGGACAACTAAGGGAGAGAGAAAGAGAGGGAGAGAAAGTTAGGAATAAAGTGTGTGTAGGTGAGTGTGCCTGTGTTGAATGTGTATCTGTGTGTATTCATGTCCCTTATTAGCCAAATGTAAAAAAAAAAAAAATGTAGTCCAAATATAAATATGACAATAACTGTCCGCTCTTGTCGTCGGTCACGAAATAACATTTAACGTGAGCTTTGAAAGATGCTTATCTGATCTTTCATAAAAACTAATGAAATGCAACAAATAGAGTTAATAACTCGATTTAATCTCGTAAGTGGGACGAAAAAGGTAATCCGCACATCCTCTTTCGATCTGGAAAAAAAAGGGTCAAGTTGATGACTGCGAAATCACTGACGGTGTATTGAGAAAGACTGTTGATATGAGCACAAATAAATCATGATATTAGACGTGTTCAAAGGTCATCTTCATCTTCATTTTTTTCCCAGCGTATATACATGTAGGTAGTTGTGAGCAAAGTTCACATATGATGTAAATTTTCATCTGGGGCCCGTTGCATAAAAGTTACAATTATGGTAACTTTGCCATCCAATAGTAACTACCATGGCAACAATACTCAACAGCCAATCAAAATCAAGAATTCCATGGAAATTACCATTGGATGGCAAAGTTACCATAATAGTAACTTTTATGCAACGGACCCCTGGATATCAAAGGTACAATGCTGATGCAATATCTTGGCACTTAATTGCTTAGAAATGTTGTCAGGTCAACATGGTCATTTTTATGCTATTTTTCGTAACCAAATAGCTTTGTATCCATTTGCTCAATATTGTTATCAGCACATCACGCTTTATTCACATACAAAATTTAAGGGCATTCGGACTGAAAGTTTTTGAGATACAAAACAAAGACAATATCATGTGTGGTTGCCTGTATGTGTGTCTGTGTGTGTATGACATAAAGACAGGAAGACAAACACATATCTTGCGTCAAGAGTCTACTATTGAGTATTATAAATGAAGATACTGGAATATGCACGACGAATTAAATATCGGTATTTTCTCATTATCTTTCTCGCTCTCCCTCTCTCTGCACATTGTCACATAGTGACCTTGCACCTTGTCACTCTGTGGTTATATTTTTGTTTTTTATACCTGCTAGTTCATCTACTAATGGCAATAATAACTACCGTTATAGCTACACAGCCACACTAAAACTTTAATAGGCCCATGATGTAAACACGATTATGAATTCACGTGCACACAAATCAATGTTTGACTGACCGTTTGACACCACTTTGTTTATTTACTCATGTGTAAATTCTACAACAGGGTAATGCCTTGTGAAGGAGCTTGGCATTAAGTCTATGCAATCACATAAAAATTATCGTTAGTGTGAGCACTCAACTTAGATACTGTAGTCGACGTCTGCATTGGCTATACCAATACACGCAGCCTCTAATACACCACACGTCCAATACAGCACTGTCTGTGTTCGCAAGATGTCCCCACAAAACGTCTCGACATCGTCCGTCCTTCCCCAGCCGGATCCAGATCGTCGACCTCCACTGCTAAACCCTCAGCACAGCACGACGAGCGTCACGATCATTGTCTTCGATGAGAGCTCACCGACCTCCACTGGTAAACCGTTAGCACGATTGTCACGGTCATTGTCCATGATGAGAGCTGACTTGCCTATCGTGGTCGTCCATGCTTCCTGCTTATCCTCTCCCCTCGGCCTCGGCTCTATCTAATTCCCCGCACGTCTCCCTTACCAATCTCCCGACTATAAAAATGCATAACCTCCCATACCGAATGTACGACACTACAGTATACAAATATACCAGGCCTGAGAGGCTCTGGTTGAAACTATGCGCATGAGGTGACTTCAGTAGCACTATTTTCTGAGGGGCGCAGCCCCGAAGAAAATAGTGCTACTGAAGTCACCGAAGGCACATAGTTTCAACCGGTGCCTCGAAAAATTGGCCTGGTATATTTGTTTTATATCCCTCCCAATGAATTTAAGAGTATTCGACTGCTGGTATTATGTAATTTACCTCTTTTTTAAGGGCATCTTGCTTTACTTTTCAAGAAGATAGACTAGTCATTCACGCTCGGGAAAGCAGCTCAGCAGGAGGGCAGCGCGTACGCGTACTATGAAGAGACAACTGCGCGCTCAGCCGCTGAAGTGTACTCGGTGCATTGCTGTACAACGTACTGGTAAACATGCGCAAACTGCAAACTCACTACGCGCTTCATACATGCAATACGCCTATCCGATCTGTCAACAAGTACCACGTTCGGTTAACGGTTGCCAGTGCGGTGATGATGTGCGTGCTCGAGCTGATCAACGATGTGACTGTGAGCTGCAGTTGGTTGTGTTTTCTGTCGTCTTTCTACCTAGCTGTCATGTCTGTACATGAATATGGACTATCATTTCCTGTTAAAATGCAAGTATACATTGTAAATTTGGGTAGCATTCAGTAACAGCGTATAAGGTTAGATTAGGCACTGGAAAAATTCTAGCAATTAAAGCATCGAGTGCCACTGTAAATTCGTGTGATTCGTACGGTGTTCTAACGTAAACAGTGAACAAGTTAGACTCTAACTTACTCGTTAGACACTCTAAAAATAATTATTAGGAATGAGATTACGGGAAATAGGGCCTACTGTTAGACAGGTAGAACTTACGTTAGGCTTAACTAGCGCTATATAACGTTAGAGCAGGCCTACTATCTACTGCAGTTTCGTTTGTCAACATCTTTTGGGTGGGTCGCTCGAGTTTAAATAGTGAACTGCGAGACCACCTTTCAAACGGCGAAGCATGAACTCCCCAAAGGCCTACGGTACGTCGAAGAACCCTAGCTTGCTTATTGTTGTCTAATTATAGATCTACGATATCGCCTACTCTGTTGTAACGTAGAATGAGGGCTTTATAAGAGTTCTCTAACGTAACCCGTGTCGCATTGAGTGTATGCGTGCCTTGTGGTTCTCGCGAAGTGCAGTGATCTAAGGCGCCGCGATACCCATTCATTTGTACATGAAATCTCTCGCGAAGCGAAGGTGCTGCGATACCCATTCATTTACACGTGAAATATTTCGCGTCGCGACGCGAAGCAAAAAAGGCGCGAAAATCACCAGCGTGGTATAGTTTTTACCATTTCCCTAGGGAGTATAGTCTTTTTCGCGCACTTGTATGGTAGAATTATGTTTTGTTGTTTACAGTGCTCTCGACCAATCAGAGGACGAGATGCATTTTGTGAGGGATATAATACGTCCTACACAGACCACGGCGCACGGAATGTGGTCGCGTGTCAGCTGTTTACCTATGGTCTACTGATTTGCATACAATAAACAAACAACTACGCAAATTTTCAAACCCACCATATCTTGGCGATTATACTTCCATTGATCTAAGCTTACACTGTTCTCTGTAATAATAAAACAACAACTATCGTGATCTGTCAATACATGCTTTGGAAACCTAAGGAAATACATGTTTCATCCTGACACACATATATTGTTCGCTGCTTTGGTTCACCACTTAACCTGTCATGGGAATAACCTGATGGGAATGTCTGTAATAACGTCACTGATGTGCAGTCGATATGTTTATTGAAACCGCAACATTCACACCATTTTTTCTCCCTTTGATCGAGTAGGATATTAGAGGTAAGGATTATCATCCTAATCACATTGCAATAGGTTAGTATTTTGCTTTCAAAGAGTATCTGTCACCAATTTTGTAGCAAAGACACGCTCTAACCTGTAAACCATACGATAATTCAAAACTTGACTGGTTTCTCACTGAGTTTATTTCTTCGGATGAGATATTTCAAAAAAGAATCATATTGCACTTGTACCAAATACTTCAAAAAGAACAATAAACTTGGTAGCTATTATCATATTGTAAATTAAGTGGACAAAAAATCATGTCAGAATGTTACACAAGAAGTGATGAAGACAAACAAAATAACATCGATAGTCATTACAATCATCTTATTTGACTTCTATAAGAAACAAAAAGATTTCATACATTGATCACATCAATGACAACTAATGATATAGCGCTAATCAGGAAATGATATGGGATGTGAGTTTAGCCGGGTACTAGTTTACTTTACTACATTCAAAAAACTTCGAGTAATAGGTATATTCGTGTATAGGCTCTATAGGCACACTCATGAAACGTATTCTGTCCATATTGATTTCGGTTCTCTTTGTCCTACGAAAGAAAATATGGTTTGCAATCAAAACTCAAGAAATTTCCGCTTGACCCATCTCTCAAAATTGTAGATAAAATAAAATTTGCGTTACATTTCTTAAATCCTAAAATGAAGTAAGGTTTGTTACTCCAAATGTTCGTAAATCCAAAAATGAAATAAGGTTCTTTAATCTGGATATGAAGTAAGGTTCGTTTTTCTAAAAAAACAAAGTCTGTTTCATGATTCCGAAGATTGGTTAGTAAGCATTTTCTTTTCATTTTCGGATTAACGAACCTTCGGGTTTACGAACCTCGTTTTCTTTTCATTTTCAGACCAAAGAATTCTCGGAATAACGCCCTTGTTTTTGTTTTTGTTTTTAATCACGAATCTTCGGAATAACAAACCACTGGAAGAATGCGGCAAATGTTCAGATTTACGAACCCTTTTTGATCATTATAATCCAATTAATTATTATATCAAATATCTAAGCACAATTTATAGAGAATTTGAGTATTTCGGAATACCTGACCTTCGGAATAAGGAACCTTATTTCATTTTCGGATGTTCGGAATGATGAACATCAGCCGAAATTACATGTCACTGATATCTGAACAAGTGATTTATTGTAAGTTTTTTTCTGTATCATTTGCCGTTTCTCGTTACCTTTTCTTTACCGGTAAAATTTGTTTTTATTCTTACGTATGATTATGCATGTAGCTATCGCAAAATAGGAAGCGAAATAACAGTTTACATTTAAATAGTTTTTATTTGTTTTCTTTGAAAGTCAATATGATCACTTCAATTAAATGATAAAAAAGAAGCAAATATGCAATGTTTCGTGGAATATTTCAACCAGAAATATTGTACTAAACTACACTCATCTCAAATCCTACAGTTTGGAATTTGCTCAAGATATTGAAACGAATTAGAAACGCGAATAACATGACACTGTACTGCGTGCAATACACTAAATGGTTATAGTATACACCTTAATATACAGGTGAAACACCGAAAACAGAAATTAGTACACGTCATCTTCAACTGATATTCAATATCCAGCCAACGCAGCACATTTCGCTTTAGAAGTGCTGTTTTTTCATGGCAACATAATATAGTGTTCTTAAACATTTTTTTTTTCAAGCACCAAACAGGTACTTTATATCCATAGCATGTTATAAGAGTTAAATTTATTTAACCAGTCAAACTCACATTTTCATACTTTCAATATTGTCCGAAAAAAAAAGACAAAAACGTAAGACATACTCATTTCGAACTTAACGTTACCTAAAAGCTATGGAAAGTATATTATGCAACATAATATTATAAGATGTAACCTCACTGGCAATACATGTCACAAATTATGAATTTCAGAGGAATACTTAACATGCTAAAGTGAATTATAAGACGAATAAGCATCGGTAATCATAGATGTTTATCAGGTGAAACGAAACTATAATGCGATAAATCCCTTCTGTGTTGTAGACGGTCTGAACATAATCATTATCGATGTTGACATGCAAGCAGGGAAGCTAGGCAATAGTTTAAGTTACGTCCCGTTTTTTCTGCGAGAATTTGAAATCTCCGTATCTTTGCACATGGCCCGCCAGTTTGCATGCCCACAAAAGGTTAACTTAACATGAGATCTTATGTGAGGTTTAGCCATCTCGATCGAATCTGTTATTGAAGTTCATGTTCCAAGAGATGTAATCTGCCCTCAATTCTAGAAACCTACGTCACAGTAAAGACTGAAATACATCAATTGCTAACCAACCGCTTCTCAGTAAAACCTACAATGGAATAATTCTTGATATTTTTTTTTCAGTATAACTAGAATGAGTTCTTAGCCATACGTCCAATTTTCAAGGGCTACGAATCGATATTCTGAAGGGACCATGATGACTGTAAATCCGTCGACAACACTGTGTATCTTAATTCCTTTAGGAAAAGCTGCTACAACAAGTACATTTATTGTGACTGTCTGGCGGATCAGCCTCGGAAACTCACAACTGAGAGCAGCAACAATTACCGAATGCATCTCCGTCAATCCGTGTAAATGGTGGGACGATGTGGGAATTAGCGAAAAGGCTACGTGAAATGGTCAATAAGAAAGATAGGAACGGTCCTAGTTGTGGAACACAATCGATCACTAAGAAATTATACATGTATATCGATGTAAAAACAGCTTCCAACAAATGAGTCAACCGATTCTGATAGCTCCGCTCAGTGCTAAGTATTGGAGATCAGCAGCTACTATCCTGTCTTACAATTTCATCAAGCCTTATGCACGCAGACAATGCCGTCAATCCCTGTTCCTCGCTATTTATATCATCTTTTTAACAAAAGTGTTACAAATTTGTTTAGCCTCACTGTTAGTAATAATGTACACCAAAGGTTGCATCCAGACATTGGATGTCAAGGCAATATCCATGATGTGGTAAGCAACTACACTGTCAGGCCATGATGTTGACACGATAACCGGCACCAAACTAAGGAATGACATGCATGATAGAAGGAGAATTGTAATTACGCCTTTCACCCGAGAGTGTTTACGGAGCGTCCTGAAGTGTAAAACGTTTGCAGGACTTGTTTTAGGGTGATTATCGGTTGGATGAAACTTAAGTATTCTTTTCTTATAATAGCCAGGAGAGGAAAGTGTTACTCGACTATTGTTGACTGGTGTTGCGCCAGATTGGCAGTCGAAGTGGGCATTTTTCCGTGCAATTCTTAGGGACAAAACATTGAAGGTAGTAGACATTGAAAGATTAACCACTGGAGGTAGAATCAGAGATGCTCTCCTTACAATAACGATCCAAGCGGCGAAGTGACAGTTCTCGTCAACTACGCACAGGCAATAAAAGTGTTGCGTAAACGGAGAGTCTTTGAAAGGTAATAAAAAAGCATACATAGAAAATGTAACCAAGATACAAAGTGTAACAGCAAGTTTTATCCTTACGGTTGTCACGACAAGTTGATATCGAAGTGGTCGGCTTAACAGCGCGTAGAGATTGAGACTGATTGCACAGATACACAATGACACGAGGCATAGTGAAATTCGAGTAAGAACGGGAAAAAGTGAGGCTATAGGTTTGCAAAAACTGGGATCTGCGTTGGCCACCCACCAGAGTACCGAATAAAAATACCAGCAGACTCCGAAGCATACGTTCGCACAGGCGTACAGCATGTATAAAAGTTTGGTGGTCCTCTGCTGTTTGACCTGATGCTTAACGATCATTAGCAGCAGTGTGTTCGAACATAGGATCAGTGCTGTGTTTACAGTGAGGAAAGAACACAGTGGAGTCCATGTCTGAGGCAACACGTCTGATATGTTAGCCATGGCAAAAGAGGCTTCCTTTTTGAAACGCTTGGCCTGTTCAAAAGTGAGATCCTTACAGTTTATCAGGTAAAGGCTAAGGCCGTTTTAAACTGGACAGGCTGCGTATTAAAGATCCCCGTCCACAGTAAATACCATCCACGGACAAGACTTCATCCACTATGTCCTTCTTAACCAAGCTGTCGAAACTGGTAACTTGCGTGATAAAGACTTGCGACTTAAAAACAGTTTTACCACTACAGAGGCTTCCCCTCTGAGAAAAAAACCCAAACCCAAGCACTCCATCAGCTGTCCATGAGATAGAAGTTCGAAGCAAGCATTAGAAATCTAAGTTGATTATATACCAATAGAGAGGTTTTGCGCGAAAGAGTTGGATGACTTAGCCATCCACTAACTCTTTCGTTTTAATATGGTAATAGTCAACCACCTGTCGCAGGTATAATCTTCCATAAATTAAACTATGTGTCCAACCATAACGTATAGAACAGGAATATGTTGGGGGAAAATGGTTTCGACGAACGGTAACTCCTTAAGCGGAGACAGTCAAATCCTCCTCGAAGAAAATAATCACAGTCCGTGCATCCAAACTCGATAATGTTGATGGACATTTGATTCAGTGCGATCGAGCTTCATTTTATATTTGACTCCTAGCAGGTATATCAATACGGATGAGTGTTGGACGTCATCTTAATACCATTATCTTTGCGTCTCTGATTGGTCATTGAATCCCAGATATCATTGGATGATGATTTGTGTTGCATCCTGTATCAGGTGAATGGTGTAAGTAATAGCGGAGTAACATTTCGCAGTCCCTTTCTCTCTCTCTGTCTCTGTCTCTGTTAAAAAACCCGACACATATGTAACATTTGAAAAGGCAGTTGATGTTTAATAATGGACCCATCTTCATACTTAATACTCATTCCTCAACGATTCGAGCTTCATTAGACGCTGGTTCAACGATAAGAGTAGATTCATTTTACTGGTAGGCAGCGGTATTTTCCTCTTTTTAGAGTGAGAGAGGTTGGGGAGATCAAGGACATGAAAAATAATTATGATTTATACATTTATATTCTATTGAAAATATTCACTTTTTCTCTGACCCAATGATTTTACAATGATAATAATATTGTAAGTATAGGACAACTAAGGGAGAGAGAAAGAGAGGGAGAGAAAGTTAGGAATAAAGTGTGTGTAGGTGAGTGTGCCTGTGTTGAGTGTGTATCTGTGTGTATTTATGTACCTTATTAGCCAAATGTTAAAAAAAAGAAAAGAAAAATGTAGTCCAAATATAAATATTACAATAATTGTCAGCTCCTGTCGCCGGTCACGAAATAACATTTAACGTGAGCTTTGAAAGATGCTTATCTGATCTTTCATCAAAACTAATGAAATGCAACAAATAGAGTTATAACTCGATTTAATCTCGTAAGTGGGACGAATAAGGTAATCCGCACATCCTCTTTCGATCTGGAAAAAAAGAGTCAGGTTGATGACTGACGGTGTATTGAGAAAGACTGTTGATATGAGCACAAATAAATCATGATATTAGACGTGTTCAAAGGTCATCTTCATCTTCATTTTTTTTCCCCCAGCGTTTATACATGTAGGTAGTTGTGAGCAAAGTTCACATATGATGTAAATTTTCATCTGGATATCAAAGGTGCAATGCTGATGCAATATCTTGGCACTTCATTGCTTAGAAATGTTGTCAGGTCAACATTGTCATTTTTATGCTATTTTTCGTAACCAAATAGCTTTGTATCCATTTGCTCAATATTGATATTATCAGCTTATCACGCTTTATTCACATACAAAATTCAAGGGCATTCGGACTGAAAGTTTTTGAGATACAAAACAAAGACAATATCATGTGTGGCTGCCTGTATGTGTGTCTGTGTGTGTATGACATAAAGACTGGAAGACAAACACACATCTTGCGTCAAGAGTCTACTATTGAGTATTACAAATGAAGATACTGGAATATGCACGACGAATTGAATATCGGTATTTTCTCATTATCTTTCTCGCTCTCTCTCTCTCTGCACATATATTGTTCGCTGCTTTGGTTTACCACTTAACCTGTCATGGGAATAACCTGATGGGAATGTCTGTAATAACGTCACTGATGTGCAGTCGATATGTTTATTGAAACCGCAACATTCACACCACTTTTTCTCCCTTTGATCGAGTAGGATATTGTTTTACTTTTATATTGTTTTTATATTGTTTTTATCTTAATTCCTTTAGGAAAAGCTGCTACAACAAGTACATTTATTGTGACTGTCTGGCGGATCAGCCTCGGAAACTCACAACTGAGAGCAGCAACAATTACCGAATGCATCTCCGTCAATCCGTGTAAATGGTGGGACGATGTGGGAATTAGGGAAAAGGCTACGTGAAATGGTCAATAAGAAAGATAGGAACGGTCCTAGTTGTGGAACACAATCGATCACTATGAAATTATACATGTATATCGATGTAAAAACAGCTTCCAACAAATGAGTCAACCGATTCTGATAGCTCCGCTCAGTGCTAAGTATTGGAGATCAACAGCTACCATCCTGTCTTACAATTTCATCAAGCCTTAAGCACGCAGACAATGCCGTCAATCCCTGTTCCTCGCTATTTATATCATCTTTTTAACAAAAGTGTTACAAATTTGTTTAGCCTCACTGTTACTAAAAATGTACACCAAAGGTTGCATCCAGACATTGAAGGTCAAGGCAATATCCATGATGTGGTAAGCAACTGCACAGTCAGGCCATGATGTTGACACGATAACAGGCACCAAGATAACGAAGGACATGCATGATAAGAAGAAAATCGTTTTCACGCCTTTCAACCCTTTCACCCGGGAGCGTTTTTTAAGACTTGTTGCACTGAGACATCCAAAGTCGTCCGTGGAAGATACATGTATCCTTGGATCAAGGATGTACGTCCATGTTTGAATTAGCAGAAATTAGAATAAATCTTCTCGGTAGTGTTCCAAAAGTGAGAATGAAAAGACGGGTAATGTAATATACGAGCTTCATTCAAGATTGGACTTCTGGCGGGCACAACAGTACGCAGAGTATCTAAAAGTCATTTTTACTGCATTTTTACTTTGCGTCTCTTATTCCTCATTGAACCCCGCTTCTGTGTTTTATGTTGCACAGACGAGTGCTGCAATTACTTCGAAAAGAAAGATTTTGCAATCGCTCTCTCTCCCTCTCTATCTATATCTCTGTTAAAATGACAAGTAATATTTAGAGGTACGTGTATGTATGTGTGTGTTGGGAGGGGGTGTACGATTTCAGGTGTACCCACGTTTATGTTTGTATTTATGCCCCTAAAAACTTGTCCTGCATGGAACACTGTAATTCATCGACCCAAAAAACAAAAACAAATCATTTTAGTGATAGGCAGTATCTTCTTCTTTTTTTGTGAGTGCTAGGGAGCTGAATAACGAGACAAGTAATAATACGTTAATCACTTCAATTTTACAGAAAATATGAGCCCTTTTCTCTGACATGATGATAGTACAATATATACCATGGCAACCATAGGAAATGGATGAGAAAGAGAGATCGAAACATCCATCACTAGCAACCGATGAAATTAATGCTTCTCTGAAAATAAGGCAATTTGACAGTTGAGCCAAGCCAACGGCCATTGCAGTTATTATATCGGCCTGGTTTCTCTCGAGTGTTTCCATATCACGTGACAGAGAGCAAACAAGCACGACATGTGCATGTCATCCAATTTGACTGATTGAGCATCAATATTCATTTGACGATATTTTGACGAGTTGCTCGTTATTTCTGCTCACATATATTATCAGAGCCGACCAAAGAGCACCGTTTGATACGAACATTGACGTTTTCATAAAGAGACGTTTAATAGAGTGAGAGTGAGAAGATCGCTGATGTACATGCCTTGTATGACTTTGATCTCACGGTAGTTGCATAACAACGATTGTATCCCAGCATAATTGCCATGACGTAACAGTTCCATTGATCCACTAATTTACCCGACACTAGCTGTCCATTGACTAATCGGGCCATTTACATTACTTAAAAAAAAAGACACGCCCGTTTTTCGTCCGGCATGTCCTCCGGAGGTCCTCCTGAAGTCCTCCTGGACAGGGGGACTCTAAACGGGGTATTATTCGCTGTTTCTGTTCACCACTCAACCTGTCAAAGGAATAATCTGATGGAAATGTTTATTGCCTCACTGATGTGCTGTCAATATGTTTCTTCAATAAATTGTATAAACTTCATACGATTTTATCTCACTTTGACGTAAGACACGAGAGGTACGGATATTCCATCCTAATCACATTGCAATCAGCCATTTTCTTGCTTTCAGAGAGTCCATGTCACAACTTTTGCAACAAAGACACGTTCTTACCTAATCAAACGATAAATTCAAAGCTTGATAGGTTTCCTTTTTACGTTGCTTCTTTGGATGAGGTATTCGAATGGGATATTTTAAAGAATGAATGCATTGGACGTGTACCAAATATAAAAAAAAAAAGCACCAGCGTAGTGAAACTAGGCAGGTATTATCATGTTGTAAGTCAAGGGGACATTAGATGATATCAGAATGTTCCAGAAGAAACGATGAAGGGACAGAAAATAGCATCAATAATCATATAATACATTCATTATATTAATGACAACTGAATAATATTGCGCTAATCAGGAAATGGTATGGGGTATGAGTTTAGCCGGGTAATGATTTATCGGTGGAAATCGTGGATAACATGAAATACGAATGCATTTTCTTTATCTTAAAACGAAGTAAGATTTGTTATTTTTAAGGTTCGTATTTCCGAAAATGACATAAGGTTCTTTACTTCGAAAATGAAATATATTTCGTGATTCCGAAGGTTCGTTAGTATGCACATTTTTTTCATTTTCGGATGAACGAAGCTAATTTAATTTTCGGCTTTCCAAACCCCTTTTCATTTTCGTATTAACAAATACCTACACCGTAGGTATAGGAATAATTCGTTAGTATACACATTTTTTTCATTTTCGGATGAACGAAGCTAATTCAATTTTCGGCTTTTCAAACCCCTTTTCATTTTCGTATAAACAATATAGGAATTATTTTTTTTTTGTTTTTTCGGAATAATGAAGTTTGGAATATCGAACCTTATTTCAATTTCGGATCAACGAACCTCCGGAACAACCGACATCACCCGAAATCACATGTCATTGATATTTGCACAATTGTGTCGTCTTTTCTGCACCATTTACTGTTTTTCTAAATACCTTTTCTTTACCAGTAAAGTTATTTTTATCCTTACGTATGGTTATGCAGACCTATCTGAATATAGGAAAGAAAATAACAGTTTAACGAAAAAATTTAGAACCTTATTTTTTTTTTTTGTACATCAGGGATTTGTGATCACCTCACGAACATAATGATAAACAAGAAGCAAACGTGCATTTACAGCAGTGTCTCGTGGAATGATAATCATTTAAACAATATAAAAAAAAAATGACCTGAACTATACTTATCGTATATCTTACCTTTTGGACTGTGCCCAAAGACTTTGAAACGAAATAGAAATGCGAAAATTGTTCGAAAACGACAACATAAAACATACACTGGTAGCCAGTGACTATTAATGGGAATATCATCTATGACAACCACATGGTGAATTGGTTTAATTACCAAGAAAGTACAAAATGACAGCTTGATCTACCATACTCACTTTCGAATACTTAACTTTACCTAGATATTAAGCATATGCAACCTGAAGTCATAAGATGTAACCTCACTGGCAATACACGTTACAAACCTTAGTTTCAGAGGAATTTTAAATGCTTAAAGTTAATGAGACTGATAAGTGTTGAATATCACTGATGTTTAGCAGGTGAAGCAGAACTACAATGCAAGAAATCCACTCTGTGTTGTAGACGGTATGATAATTATGACACAAAAGCAGGAAAGCTACACAATTTTTGCAGTTCACCCCTTACTCCGCGAGATTTTGACATCTCCACATCATTGCACATGGTCCACCAGTTTCCACGCATACAAGCTAACATAGCACCTTTGTGTGAGGTTTTGCTATCTCAATCGAAAAATTGAGGTTGTCAAAGTTCATGTTTTAAGAGATGTAACTGATCATCAATTTCTCCTAACTTGCACCTAAATGGAATAATTCTTACTCTTTTTTTCAGTATAACTAGAACAAATTCTTCGTCATACGTCCAATACGGGAATACGAAGCGATATTAAAATGAATCCAGTGTTGACAGTAAATCCATCCACAGCACTGTGTATTTCAATTCCTTTCATCACAACAGTTAAATAGGTACATGTGCGGATATCTGACGGATCAGACCTGGCAACCCACAACTGAGAGCAGCAACAATTCCCTATAATGCATCCTCGTACAATGGTGGGACGATTCGGAAATTAGCGAAAAACTTATGTGCAGCGGCCCTTACCGTGGGACACATCCGGTCACATATCAATGAGAAACAGCTTCCAACAAATAAGTCCACGGACTTATGTAGCTCCCCTCCCGTAAGTGTTGGAGCTCTATGCCGTGTCTTACAATTTCATCAAAGTCTAAGCACTCATTCAATGCCGTTAACTCCTGTTTCGCGCTATCTATTTAGTTTCTATTTTCGAAGGATCTTTTTACCAAAATTTCTACAAATTTGAGTAGCCTCGCTGTTAGTAATGATGTACACCAAAGGTTGCATCCAGACATTGGATGTCAAGGCAACATCCGTTATGTGGTAAGCAACCGTACTGTCAGGCCATGATGTTGACACGATAACCGGCACCAAGCTAACGAAGGACATGGATGATAAAAGGAGAATTGTAATTACGCCTTTCACCCGAGAGCGTTTACGAAACGTCCTGAACTGTAATACGTTTTTAGAACTTGATATCAGGTTATTATCAGTCGGCTGAAACTTTTGATTCCTAAGACAGCCAGGAGAAGAACTTGTTACTCGTTTGTTGTTGGTTGATTTTGCCTCAGTTTGGCAATCGAAATTGGCGCTCCTCCGTGCAATTCTTAAGGACAAAACATTGAAGGTCGTAGACATCGACAGATTAACCACTGGAGGTAGAATCAGAGATCCTCTCCTTATAATAACGACCCAAGCGGGGAAGTGACAGTTCTCATCAAGCACGCACAGGCAATAAAAGTTTTGGGTAAATTGAGAGTCTCGGAAGGGTAACAGAAAAGCGTATGTAGAAAGTGTAACCAAAATGCAGATTGAAACAGAACGTTTTACTCTAGCGGCTGTCACGACGAGTTGATATCGAAGTGGTCGGCTTAACAGCGCGTAGAGATTGAGACTGATTGCACAGATACACAATGACGCCAGGCAAAGCGTGATCCGAGTAAGAAAGGGAAAAAGTGAGGCTATGGGTTTGCAAAACCTGGGATCTGCGTTGGCCACCCACCAGAGTACCGAATAAAAATACCAGCAAACTCCGAGGCATAAGTTCGCACAGGCGTACAGCATGTACAAAAGTTTGGTCGTCGTCTGCTGTTTGACCTGATGCTTAACGATCATTAGCAGCAGTGTGTTCGAAGATAGGATCAGTGCTGTGTTGACAGTGAGGAAAGAACACAGTGGAGTCCATGTCTGAGGCAACACGTCTGATATGTTAGCCATGGCAAAGAGACTTCCTCTTCCTCTTCCTTGAAGCGCTTAGTGGCTTAAGAAACTGGGATCCCTATAGTTTATCGGGTTAAGACTAAGGCCGTTTTGAACGGAGGAGGCTGAGTTCAAATCCCACCCTTGGTCAATACAACTGTACCATCCACGGACAAGACATTTTATCAAGTGCTAGCATGCTCTTCTAGTGACCAAGTTGTCACAATTGATAGACCTAGCTGGCAATGCTAGTACTGCGTGGTAAGAGTTGGCAGGATCGTTTTTATAGCCTACACATATAACTAACGGATCTTCACCAGCGCGTCACCCACAGCACAGCACAACCCTCTCCAGGAGAGCGCCTGTACGCTTTTGGGAGAGTAATTCTTCAAGATTCAAGATTCAAGTGGAGTTATGGTACAAGAGGAGATTTCCTTGTGTAAGAAAAGTATCAAAAAGAAAAGAAAAGAAAACTTCCGGGGCACGCTCATGAGCTTTGCCGGTGAAATTTAGCACGGTGGTAACAATCAAAACGTCTTGCACAAGAGAACTGGATGACTTTAAATAGACACTCCTTGTTGAATTAGCAGAAATTACAATAACCGTAGTTGGTCTCACTCCAAAAGTTAGAATGATAAAACGTTTGCTCTAGTAAGAGTTTCATTCAAGACTTGACTACTGGTGGGCACATCAGTATTGAAACGTCATCTTTATGGCACTTTTTCTCTGGGTCTATGATTGGTCATTGAATACCGCTTTTGATTTGACGATGAGTTTGTGTGCCATATTGGACAGGCGAATACTGCCATTACCTCGCAGAGTAAGATTTTGCAATCTCTCATTCTGTGTGTGTGTGTGTGTGTGTGTTAAAATGCATGTAACATTAGAAAAGTTTATGCGTGTGTGTGTGTGTACGCACGATGGGAGCTGAATAACATGACAAGTAATAGTGGTTCCAACACTCCATATTTACAGCAAATATGCGCCTTTTGACATGATGATTGTATGATATACATGTATATACAGTGGTAAATACAGGAAAAGAATAAGAGAGACTGACGGATCGAAAACATCCATCACTAACAAGCGATAAAATTGATGCTTATTTGAAAGCAAAATAATTTGAGAAAGCTGAGCACACCCAACAGCCATTGCAGTTATTGCATCAGTTTTGATTCTATCGAGTGTTTCAGTATGGCGTGGTAGAGAGCAAACAAGCACGACATGTGCATGTCATCCAATTTGACTGATTGAGCATTAATATTGATTTGACGATATTTTGACGAGCCACTCGTTCTCCCTGCTCATATTTTTAAAAGAGCCGAAGAAATAGCACAATAAAGAGGCTTTTAATATAACGAGAGTGTGAAAAATCGATGTAGGCCTACATGCTTTGTATAACTTTGATCACATGATTGTTACACTACAAGGATTAGGTCCCAGCATAATTGCCATGACGTCACAGTTTTATGATCCATTAAGTTAACTTGCAAAAGCTGTTCATCTACTTATCGGGTCATTTACAGTGCTTAATGTGTGATATTTGATAATTACACTTGTAGGAAAGGCTGCATATTAATATGTGGTATTGTTGTTGTTGGTTTGTTTGTTGTTGTTGTTTTTTTTTTTGGGGGGGGATATTTTACTGTGAAATCCCAAAGTTTGCAGTGATAATTACAGAAGTAAAGAGAAATAACAATTAACCAGCGTCGATTCTTATTTCCCATACAATGATGATTACCATGATGAACTTCATGCTCCTCTGAGCGATGCGCAGTGATAAAGCATTCAAGATCGTAGACAGGGACAAGTTAACCAATGGAGGTAGGATAAGAGAGATCTGCCGAAAGATATTTGCCCATGATCGAAAATGGCAGTTGCCACGCACGCAGATGCAGTAGAAAGTGTTATTGAGTGGCACATGGGGTAAAGGAAGGAAGGTACTGTACAGGAACAGAGTAAACACAACGCACACTAAAGCTGCAGCTTTCACTCGCCTGGTCGTAACAATGATGTGGTATCGAAGCGGTCGGCAAACCAAGACGTACAAATTCAGACTGATGCAACAAATGCAAGACGATACCAAAAATAGGAATATTCGGCTAAGCGCTGGGAAGAACATCAGGGTCAACTTGCACAAGAACGGATCTTTGTTCGCCACGTTCCAGAGAATGGAGTACAGACACCAGCATACCCCAAGACATTGGCCAAGGCAAGCATACAGCTGGTACAGAAATCTGCTTGTGGCATGTTGCTTAACTTGCTGATGAACGATAACCAGAAGAACTGTATTTGAGAATACAGCAATAGGTATATTCGTGGTCATACAAGTGCATCGTGGCGTCCAAGTTAACAGGTTCGTGTTATTCCTCATACTTAATTTGTGTGTCTTCTCGTGTATCTCTCAACACACAGAATCTTTCTAACACCTTCACGCATTTAGGAATGAAGTGTTCCGAAGAAAAGAGACAAAAGTGGAGTTGCACTTGTCTCAAGATATCAAATGGTAGTGCTTTGGACTGTGTCCGGAACGTTCTGTAGGGACTTGCTCCAAAGAGGAAGAGTGGAAGAGTTTGCTTTATCAGCAGGAAGGCATGTGTGGGTTTGCATTGCCAGAACAGAACTTCTCGAGTGCTGCATTTCACGTTGCTCTATATGCGAACGGCAGAACGTTATAGCATTCGCCTAATAGGTCTTCTATTTTTAATGCCTGTCATCATGAATTTCTCATCGAAAATGAAAAATGGGGAGGGGTAATACGTCCAAGGTCTTTACAAACTATTATGTGGAAGCACGAACCTACGTCGCCCTTCGCGGAGATGGAAAAGCATACCTAGAGATTGTAAGCATCGGTACAGCCTAAATTTGCAATAATTTGCCGAGTCGGTGGATTGCATTCGTTCCAGTCATCATCTCCGAACATTTGCGGCACAGCAGTCTGATTGTGGAGACAAACTCCTTTGCCGAAATGATAGGTCTGTGTGTCAGACGTCAAACTATCTTTTTTTTTTTTTCATTTCTTGCACTGAACTTAATTCATGTAGGCCCTACATCTCATTCTGTGTGGATATCATCAATTCGAAATTGGCATTCTGCGTCAATGTATATCGAAACGTGACAAACTTAAGAAATCCCAAAGTTACAAACTTTCCCCCAAAGAATCTCTAAACATCTCATTACATGCTATAAAGAATGAATCTGACTGTCAGGCATGATGGTCGAGACGATATGAGGTGTCAAGCTGAGAAATGACATGCCCGACAGCATCAGAGTAGTAAAGATGGCCTTCATGCGAGATCGCTGGCGAGGTACATTTTGGCTGACTTCTAAACTTAGATGAAAAGCCCTTTGGCCAGATACGGTTAGTTCTTTGGGAAATAGACTGTCGGAATAACCTATGGCTCTTGCATCACATATTCGTTGTCCGGCGGTAGTGCATTTGAGACATAGACTCTTGCGAGCAATATGAAACGACATGACGTTAAATGCTGTCGAGAAGGACAGGTTTACTAGAGGGGGTAAAACCAGAGAAACTTTCCCTACTACACTCACCCACGTTTGGATACTACGACGGTCATCCATCGAACACTGGCAGCACATGAGATATGTATAAGGGGAGAGTTCGGGAAGGGAACGAAACATGAGTAAGCGACAATGGTTATCACGACACAGACTAACACGATAATTTTGACTTTCTTTGAGGTTACAATGATTGGATAGGGAAGCGGTTTGTTGATCAGAAGGTACAAATTAAAGCTGATGCTGCATTTGGATAGCGAAACCATACAGAGCAAAATTCGAGCGATTAAAGGATAGATACAGCAAACTGATAATTGAACTATGTCTACATGATGTCATTTTACAACTGATGATATTGGAGCTGTAAGCATCGTTAATTTGTTACTATATGTCATCTCAAAATGGGTTGAATAGAATTGTCTCGTAAGGGTTCGGGTATTGCGTGCCATTTGACCAATAATTCCAAAAGAAAACTCAGTTTATTGTCGATGAATTTAATTCATCGGTCGATAAACTACGTTTTCGAGACTAACTCTGTTATTCGAGCGAAGAACTAAGTTTGCCGTAAAAAAACATTTTTCAACTGATATATTTGCAAATGTCGTACATCATCGACAAACTTTTTCGGCGATAAAGTAGGATTTCGGAATTATTGGGCAAATGGGCAAACTTTTCTCATGATAACCTTTTCACTATCATAAAACATAAGTAGAAGGGATACCCTTTGGTGTTTGCTCCTGAGACCATTAGAATAATAATAATGATGTTAATATCAATAATGCTGTTTTCTTGTAACTTACTCAGGGGAACCTTTATCAGTGTCAGCACGGTCCTTCAGCGGGCCTAGCCATTCAATAACACTACCATGGTCAAAGGGAGGTGCTTTACCCTTGTTTTGCAAACCTATGGCAGTTTGGTAATATTTTCGCTAAACAATTCTTCGGAATTCCTCAGTTGGAAATACAAGTAGGAGAGTATCATGGATTTCTGAAAGTAGAAACGGGAAAGCATACTAAATTTCTAACCGTGAAAAAAAAAATCTATGAGCGTATACTCTCTTGAGAGGGCAGCAGGATTCCACAAGTTGTTTTTTGTTTTGTTTTGTTTGTTTGTTTTAGGGGGAGGTCGTATTCGTCTTATTGATATCTTTACATCATGTTTAGTAGTTGTATTTTTTTTAATTTGTAGCAGCTGACTTGTTATGAAAACATTTCTACAACCAAAACTTCACAGTACATTGATATCAATGTTCATAACATCACAGCGATGTCCGAACTGTAATGATACAATCTATTATCCATTATCATTTTACATCAGTATAGGCCTGTATTAGGATTATTGAGGAGGCAGAAAAATTTACTTCCTTAATACGGGATGATAATGTTTAATACTACCAAAAGGAAATTAAACAGAAGCTGCTGGATGTGGGGAACGTACATTTTCATATCTCTAAAGCCGTGTATTGAAAGCACAAATATATCTGCACTTAATCAAGCGCCTACACAAACGTCCGAGTGTGCAATCAGACTTGTTTGTCGAATTGAACATTCAGATATGACATTAGAGATTGGTCGAGACTTTCGATGCGTAAATTAAAGAAAAGTACAGTTAGTAAGAATAGCTTTATGACAATTGTCAAGATAATCAAACAGTGCATGATGAAGATTTCTAATGTTATTATGTATATATATTATTTATATATTAAATTTCTTGTTATTTATCAAGTCATGGACTTTTTTTCTTGGTTACCAATAGAACGTCAGTCGTTCTTGACGATCCTGAGACTCTAATCAGCTTTTAACTTTCTGTTAGATCTTCCTGAAGCGTTCCTAAGATAAATTGTAAAATTAATTATTGTTTCTGGAGTTGACAGAAAATTGTGTTGCTCATAGTGGGCACCCACACTTATCACGAAAACCATGTTGATAATCTGACATGTGTGCGAATATCATCGTTACTCACAATATACACAATCTACCATTGTGGTTTATGGGTCCTATATCTTGCAGAATATTTTTTTTTTTTTTTGTAGGAACTTTCACACAGATCGTTGATAACTTCTTTCCTCTCCAATTTCCGTCTTCTGAGGATCATATGACAAAGAATGCCATTGCCGCAATATAAGCATATACCACAAGACGTAGGCGGATAATCCGACTATGTCGTAAGGACATTTCTATGGTGAATTGTTACCGATGATGTGGCGACGATACCAGCTTTTGCAGAGTTCCTTTGCCTCAGTGTTGGTGCATATGTAAACTATTGGTTGGATCCAGATATTTGTGGTTAGTGCAATAGAGACAATGCGATGATTGAAACTTGTATCCGGAAGAACGGTGGAGATGATGTACGGTGTCAAGCTGACAAATGATATACCTGACAGCAGAGAAGTCGTGAGAATGCCCTTCATACGGGATCTCTGGCGCAGTGAATTTCGTCGCAAAATGTCGGCTACGTTGTGAGCCCTTGAGTCGATGTTATAATCACGTGCTGTAGGACGAACCCTACCATTGGGAAATTTAGCACGCAGACTGTTCCGAGCAATACGAAATGTCTTAATGTTGAATGTTGTCGATACGGATAGGTTTACTAGAGGAGGTAAAACCAGAGAACCTTTCACGATGACACTCACCCACGTTTGAATACTACAGTCATCAGTGATCGTGCACTGGCAGTACAAGAGATGAGTAATCGGGGAGTTCGGGAAAGGAACGAGACATGAGTAGGCGACAATAGTGGTCACGACACAGACTAATCCGGTAATTTTGACTTTCTTCGATGTTACAATAATGGGATAGCGAAGCGGTTTGTTGACCAAGAGGTACAAATTAAAGCTGATGCTGCATATGCATAGTGATAGCAGACAGAGCAAAATTCGGGAAAGAAAAGGAAAGACCTCCGAAATTGTTCTACACGAGTAAGGGTCAGCGTTTGCAAAGTGCCAGTTAATTGTGTATATGCTCCACCAAACCCCAAATGACAAATTCAGGCATCCGAACAGTTGATACAGTTGTTTGGTGGTTGTCTGTTGTTTTACTTGTTGACGAATGATGACCAAAAGTACAGTGTTTGTAGATATTAGAAGAAGCATGTTCCCTAGAAGAACAGAACATACCGGTGTCCATGCAGTAATACTGTCGCTAGGCATCTTGAACGGCCCTTATTCGTTGCAAAGAAACCCCCAACAAATACCGTTCAAAATATGCCTTCTTGATGCCCAGAGAATAGCGGATTCGTCTTTGAGATATGTGACGGCTTTCAAAAATCGCTACCAACTATATCCTGGTGTTAATCGAAAAGACAGTCGCTAGTGAATTAACGTGCACCTGTTCTTTAAATGTCACTGTCACAGATGTGTCTTGGACTGCTCCTGGACAAGAAATAGTAGGACGTAATAGAGAGCATAATAGATTCTCATCATTGTTTTTATCTTCACAAGGAACTGATATGTGGACCATGTTTCTACACCACTGCAATAGGTGTGCATGCGGCGACCCTCTTCAATGACCCCCACTACCTGTATTTCCCGTATTCTCTATGAATGACGTCCAGAACGTAAATATGTGTTTGATGACCAAATAGTGGCTCCATCATTGCACCGTTTCGTTTTCACTTGGCGTCCTGATCAGAACCGAATGACACTCGATATCATCAAACATCCCACACTGATGTATTGTTGCCATATTCATTAATACCCCAAATCTGTTTGCACAATTGATACAATCATGATATTAGCGCTAACTTTTCCAACTTCATAAAGTCGTTCGAGATTTCTGACACTAAGTCAACCACAAAATATGATATGTAGGTATACACATCTACAAAGGCAAGGCAGTGGCTGATATATGGTTTCATATCACCATATCACCGTCATTTTTATTTCCGCGGTAAATAATTGCTAACTTCTTGATGCAATCAAATCATTTTAATATTCTGAAGATATGTTTGCCATTAGCTTTAATGACTGACAGGTTACGAAGAGGGACCTATATACACCTTTTCCATTTAGTGAGATCAGGCACCATTTTTTAAGTGCTTCTTCTGCCAATCCGAAACTAGCTGTTTAAGGAATGAATAGACATGTCTTCTATGTAAATCAAGAAAGTCTATTTGTGCCCCGTCAAATCTAATTTTAGATCAGGTAAAGACATCTTGATCTTGTTTCCTGAAGGTATGACTTCACATAAAATTATGACTCGAGTTGAGTATGAAATACATTAATATGTACTTGAGGAACCGGTTTTCATGAATACTTGTGTATCCGTATGTCTGTGTCCTACGACAGGATCAAACCAGGTGAAAAGTGGATATCAATCTAATAAACTGTTTCTCTTGCAGCAGGCTCTTCGTTTAAATTATCTACATACATGTCCAAAAACATCAAGGCCTTCTTGCAAGAGGCGTTTTTAAGAACATTGACGTTTTCATCGGTCTCTACTTCTCATCATAGTCATTCAGTTTCATGCTTGATTTCAACACGTTTTCAGCTGGCGTGTCTTGTATAACTGATCTAACAGTGGTTGCACTTTACAACATTTCTGGCAAACACATCGAAGATTTATTGGTCTATTGAGTTACCTGACACCAGTCATCAATTGACTTGTCCGGCGATTCACATGGTTTAATACGTAATTGCTAGTAATTTGTCGCAGGAAAGATGGCAAAGGTATTTGTAAGAATTGCCACAGTGCAAGTTAGTTATAGGTAAAAAGAAAATGAAATCAACTACCGTAATTCTTATATCAACAAAACTTGCCATCCAATGATATTTCAATAAAGATTGATAAGTAATTGGGAAATGTCTTGCATGTATACTTTTTTTTTATTTCTTTCAATACACAATCGTATCACATGTAGCTTAATCTTATGTGTAATGTAAACAAAAACATTAAAAATGCTACGAAAAGATTGAAATAGCATCGGTATTTTCCCCTGTTTTGATAAAGGTCCATCGACACATTTCCCAAAGCAAGACAATGTTCGTGGTTTGTAATTGTAACATGTTGAAATTAATGTTCTGTAACTTCTCATTGAATCCTGTTAGAATTGGTCGCATGGGTAGTGTCTTGAGATGGAAACGAGGACACAGAATCTTGATATATTTTATCCTTGAACGAAAAGATTATCATTTGTCTTGAAAGATATGACCTCAAACTATTACCTCACCCCAAAGTCATTATTACATTGAGCGCAACAAGTCTTATCACACGTCCGCTGGGTAACAGAAGCGTAACATGATTCTATAAGATATGAGAGGATTTACCGTGACGACACAAAATGTATGGCCGAAAAAGGGCACAGAAAATTTCGTTTGCCTCACTGTTGGTAAAAATGTAAACCAGTGGCTGCATCCAAGTGTTGACAGTAAAGGCGACATCAATTGTTGTTGAAGAAATGTTACTTACTGGCCAACACATCGAGAAGATTAACGGTGTCCAGCTTACGAAGGACACTCCACTAAGCAGCAGAATTGTCATGACGCCCCTGAATCGGGAGGTTTGGCGGGCTGTCACACGCCGTGGGATAGGAGGCTCTGTGCTTGGGCGTGGCTGACCGACAGGTGGGCCAGAAGTGCATAAAACTGCATCAGAAGCAAAACTAGGATTACTTGTACTTGGACTTCTCGCATTGACTGACCCTAGGCTCCCGGAGAAACTGAACTTCATGCTCCTCTGAGCGATGCGCAGTGATAAAACATTCAAGGTCGTAGACAGGGACAAGTTGACTAATGGAGGCAGGATAAGAGAGATCTGCCGAAAGATATTTGCCCATGATTGAAAATGGCAATTGCCACGAACGCAGATGCAGTAGAAAGTGTCATTGAGTGGTACATGAGGTAAAGGAAGGAATGCACTGTACAAGAGGAGAGTAAACACAACGCACACTAAAGATGCAATTTTTACTTTCCTGGTCGTAACTATGATGTGGTATCGCAGCGGTCGGCTAACCAAGACGTACAAATTTACGCTGATGCCACAAATGCAAGACGATACCAAAGATAGGAATATTCGGCTGAACGCTGGGAAGAACATTACGGTCAGCTGGCACAGAAACGGATCTTTGTTCGCCACGCTCCAGAGAATGGAGTACAGGCACCAGCATACCCCAAGACATTGGCCAAGGCAAGCATACAGCTGATACAGAAATTTGCTTGTGGCATGTTGCTTAACTTGATGACGAACGATAACCAGGAGAATTGTATTTGAGAGTACAGCAATGGGTATATTCGTGGTCATATAAGTGGACAGTGGTGTCCAATATAACAGGTTCGTGTTGTTCCTCATGCTTTATTTGCGTTTCAGTTCGTGTCTCTCTCTCTCTCTCACCACGAAGAATATTTCTAACAGTTTCGCGCACTTAACACTGAAGTGTTCCGAGAAAAAGGAGACAAAAGTGATGCTAGCACTTGTCTTGAGACATGAAATGATAGTGCTTTGGGCTGCGTGTCCAGAACGTTAGGGACTTGCTCCAAAGAGGAAGAGTGGAAGAGTTTGCTACATCAGCGGAAAGGCATGTGTGGATTTGGCTTGGCAGAACGGATCCTCCTGAGTGATACAGTACTTTTTCGCGTTGTTCCATATGCTAACGACAGAGCATTATATGGCATTCGCCTTATATGTGTTCTAGTTTTACGCCTGCCATTACGAGGTTCACAGCAAAAAGAAAAAAGGAGGAGGGGAAATAAGGTCACAAACGATTGGAGGTGAGTTAATCATATGCGGGAGCACGAACCTAAGTGAAACATCGCCCTTCGGAAGATGAAAATGCGTACCTAGATCTTACAAACATCAATACAGCCTAAGTTTGCAGCAATTTCCGGAGTCAGGTGATTGCATGCGTTCTATATTCATCATCTCTCTGCTTTTGAGCACAGCAGACAGATTATGGAGACAAATTTTAACTCTCAAATTTAAAATATCGATTAAATTTTGCTCTTGTTTGCACTGAACTTTAGCTCTCAAAAAACCTCTCTTTTGTGTGATTATTGATTCAAAATTCTTGTTCTGCGTCAATCAAGATTTTAATGTGACAGAGTTTAGACGTCCAACAGGTAGATGCTTTCCTTCAAACGCACCTACATCCTTGGCAAACAATCCAGCAAGAATAGTGCAACGAGCTGATATAAGCTACCATTCGTTTTTTCTTAGAGAAGACGTTGTCAAACTCACAACTATGAGTAGCAGACGAATATATAAACGCTGAAAAATCTAAACCTCGTCTGGGGGAACGACAAACAATACCATTTCACTCATGACATGTCGGAAAACATGCGCAATTTAGATGGCAATCATTTCGAGTTTTGTTCGTCGTGTTTGTCCAGATACAGGACGCTTAATATGCCTCAATTCTGGGTAGGCAATTCGACTTTGCAATGTGACTGTTGCTGATATTCATTTTTTTTTTTTTTTTGGTCATTATACTTTCCATCTTCGATAGCGCTATAATTTCTCTGTTTGTTTCTTGGACAACGACATTTATGTAAAACATACACATTGCAGACTCTTAATAAGTAAAGCGGGTCTATGATATTGTTGCATTCCCCAACAGATGATATTGGCGCTTTAGGCAGCTTTTGTTTGGTACTACGCCGTCTCTATCCCCCTTTAAGGTCTTTCCCACATGTGGCTAGGATGCAGAGGATAATGATTTATGGTGTGCACGCGGGGGTGACGCGTATTTGAACTAAATCGACATTTTCAGTTGTTCTCAGAATGCTCTTTAAGTGATCATTTCCTTATGATTTATCAATTTATCATAAGTACAAATCAGTGAAATACCCTGTGGTTTTTGTTGTAGACACCATTGATAATAATGATAATAGCGAGAATAATAATTTTTTTTTTGATTGTTTTTTTCCGGGGGGGGGGGGGCATGAGGTCGAAGGTCAAACATCAAGTAAAAATAATTTTTTTATATATCTGGGAAACGGTTCAAGGAACTTGTATGGAACTACGTGAATATGTATGTATTGATGGGCAGAAATTGTTTTGGAAATATTAGGGTTAAAGGTCAAACATAAAGTGAAAATGTTATAATTTTTTTTCCCTCATACCCGGAAATGGTTTAAGGTGCAATGTACATTCATGGAACTTAATGAATATTTATGTACTGATTGGCAGTGATGGTTTGAAATTTTAGGGTTAAAGATGAAGGTCAAATGTACATTTTTCCTTCTTTGTTTCTCCCATGCTTGTGTAATGGTGGAGGGTATATTTTGAAGCTTGGTGTGTATTCGTATTACTTAATGTTTTTTTGAGGTCAAAGGTCAAACGTCAAGTTAAAGTAATTTTTTTTATATATATATATCGGGGAAATGGTTCAAGGAACTTTCATGGAACTAAGTGAATATGCATGTATTGATGGGCAGTTGGAAATATTAGGGTTAAAGGTCAAACATAAAGTGAAAATGTTATAATTTCAATTTCTTTTTTTTTCTCATACCCGGAAATGGTTTAAGGTACAATGTACATTCATGAAACTTAATGAATATTCATGTACTGATTGGCAGTGATTGTCTTGGAAACTTTAGGGTCAGTGATCCACGTCAATTCAAACTTCCATTACTTTTTGTGTATGCAGTGCCTGAGAGTTTCTTTCTTGCTCGAATTGTTCTTGTTTTGTGTGAGCCTGCGTGTTATTTTGATTTTGTAATTCTACACTATTTTGTATATTTAGGTAATACTGTGTATGTATATTTTTCACTTTTGTAAAATCATTTGTAATTCAGCCTCTGGCTGCGATCAATGATTTGTTGAATAAAGATACCATTAATAATAATAATAATAATAATAATAATATTATTATTATTATTATTATTATTATTATTATTATTATCATCAATATTGATATCATTATCATTATCATTGTCGTTCCTAATATTCTTGATAACAATGATTACATGACTCTTTTCATCTCACAATTGAGTTGAGTTTATTCTATCAATGCACAAGTTAAAAGCCGTATTTTACATTGCACAACAGAGCACATACACACCGAAATTGTAAACATACCATCATACATGCATATACAATAAACAACGTCCACTGAACAATTTACTAAACGTATTTAGAAATAATCAGAAATTCAAATAAAATTAAATATTTACATGTCTGTGAATGTCTGTACAACGTATTCTGGACATGCTGGAGTAGTGACATTTCACGTCCAGGTGACTAGATTTACTGATAAAGTTCATAAATATTTACATACATTTACAAACGTAAATAACGACAGCAGACTTCCGCCATCTTCATGATCTCTTTTGGGAAACTGTTTACGTCGCTGTTGATTCTTAGATACGAGAAGGAAGGAAGAAGGGAGATTATTCAAAGCTTAATATGCAAGCTGATATATGCTATTTCGGTTGAAAATTAGAATGTGAATTTGGTGATCACAATTTGAATATTGGAGTTTCGTAGAGCGTAATTATCAAATGAACTGAAATGAACGCTAGTGGACAGCGTTGCTGGAGCAAGGTCATGTAACAGTTTGAATAAATGAGTAAGGATTGTTTTCCTCTTGTTTCCTTGGGTCTATAAACTTCCAGAAAAACACAAAGAGTTTTCCTATTGAGACAGGTATTAACACGCATTTACGACCATTCTTGGACGTCTGTTTTGTGTGACTTGCACAGTTAGAGTAATAGCTGTTATTTCTGCGTGCTCAGCCATTATCGGAATACTATAGCCAAAGGCACGTGTGTCCCGCTTGTTTTGATCGTTTTTTATACCCAGTAAGATATGGTTTTCATTTACAGTCTTTTAGATTCCTTCATCAAACATAAACATAAAAAATCGGAATGCATCATGAATGTCTAATCATGCAGAGACATTTTACGTAACGCTGCAGATCGATGTCTTATGAAATGACGATTATATCCGCGCTTGATCCAATGTCTATAATGCAACGCCTGAGTGCACAATCAGGCTTGTTGGTCAAATTGAACATTAAGATGTGACATTAATAGGACCCAACTAGTCAACACTTTCGAAACTTGAATCAACGAAAAGTAAGGTGAGTACCAGTATGCATCTGTACGAATGGCATGACAAATGTCAATTTGATTCGATCCCACGTTGCTCAATATTATTTTGTGCATTGATCAAGTCGAGGTTTCACCTATCAAACATTATGACAACTGCACAGATAAACAGTAGGGCTTACACGATGGAAATTACAAAATTTTCGTTAAACAGCAAGTCATGAATCCTTTTTTTTTTATTTCTAGGTTACCATTTATACCAGCTGGCAGAAAATAGCGCAATCAAAGAGGACACCCATGCCATGTAGGTTATGTGCATAACATGACATGTGTACGATTATCACCATACGTCACAGACGACACAATCTGCCACAATGGATTACAGCTACAACATAACGAATAAGATTATGAAAATACGATACGATTTCTGCTCACTTCTTATAGGAATGTTTGAAGGCTACTATTGTCGCAATACGCATGAACCACAAGACGCTACTTGGAATTGTCGTGAGGGCTTGCTGAATTGCCACAAATTACGTAACGACGATACCAGGTTTTGCAGAGTTCCTTTGCCTCAGTGTTGGTGGATATGTAAACTATTGGTTGGATCCAGATATTTGTGGTCAGCGCAATAACAAAAATGATATTACTGAGCCGTGTGTCTGGGAGAACGGTGGAGACAATATACGGTGTCAAGCTGAAAAAGGACATGCCTGAGAGCAGAAAAATCGTGAGAATGCCCTTCATACGGGATCTCTGGCGCAGTATATTTCGTCGCAAAATACCGGCTACATTGCAAGCCCTTGATTCAAGATTAACGGGTGCTGTAGGACGAACTATACCGTTGGGAAGTTTGGCACACAGACTGTTCCGAGCTATACGAAACGATTTGATGTTGAATGTTGTCGAGACGGACAGGTTTACTAGAGGAGGTAAAACCAGAGAACCTTTCCCGACGACGCTCACCCACGTTTGGATACTACAACGGTCATCCATCGAACACTGGCAGTACACGAGATGTGTAAGTGGAGAGTTCGGGAAAGGAACAAAAGATGAGAAGGCGACCACAGTGATCATAGCGCATACTAATCCGGCAATTTTGACTTTCTTCGATGTCACAATGATGGGATAGCGAAGCGGTTTGTTGATCAGAAGGTACAAATTGAAGCTGATGCTGCATATGCAAAGTGATAGCAGACAGAGCAGAATTCTGGAGAGTAAAGGAAAGACTTTCGAAATTGTCCTACACTCGTGAGGGTCAGTGTTTGCAAAGTACCAGTATATAGTGTATGTGCACCACCAAATCCCAAAAGACAAATTCAGGCATCCAAATAGTTGATATAGTTGTTTGGTGGTTGTCTGTTGTTTGACCTGTTGACGAATGATGATCAAAAGTAAAGTGTTTGCAAAGACTAGAAGAAACAAGTTCACTAGAAGAACAGAACATACAGGCGTCCATGCAGTAAGGCTGTCACCATGCATCTTGAACGGCCCTAAATTACACGTCTTAATGAACAAGAAAATACCGTTAAAATTAGACCCAATGATTCCAACAGGATAGCTGACTTAATTGCCCTTATGATATGCGATGTCATTCTAAATCGCTACCTACCATATTCTGATATCAATGGAGAAAATAGTCTCTAGGTTATAAGGTGCACCTATTCTGAAATGTCTGCTGCGTTGCTGATGTGTCTTGAACAATTCCTGGCAAAGAAATACTGGAACATGTAGAACGTGATGGAGAGGAGAATCAGTTCTCACGATTCTTCGTCTCCACCAATAGCTGGTGTGTTTCGACGATGTGTCAACATCATTACAACATGGTGCGCAGCGATCCTCCTCAACTACCTGTTTCCCCCTATACATATCCATCTGCAGGGTTGAATGACGTCCAGAACGCAAACGTGTGTTTGGTGATCAAATAGTCGCTCTATTATTGCACCTCTGCGTTTTCCTGATCAAAACCGAATGACACTCAGAAACATGAAACTTCCCATATTGCTGTATTGTTGCCACGTCCATTTACCCAGATCTGGCCCACAGAAGATACCATCAGGATATTAGCATTCACTTCTCAAAACTTCATCAAATCGTCGTTCGAGATTTCCGACACAAGTCAACCACAAATGATGAGTCTTTTAGGTAGACCATCTTCAAAGGGATGTCAGTGGTATTGTGGTTGATATTTGAGTAAGTGATCACTGTCTTTCATTCTCTTCCTGCAATCAAGGATTCTTTACTTCTTGGTGCAATCAAATCATTACAATATTCTGGAAATACATTTGTCATTTGATTTGATGATTGGCGGGTTATTAAGTGCCAGCTGCAGCTTTTGCAGTTCATGATATCCCGGACCATTGTTTTTATTATTATTATTTTTTTTTTTTTTTTTTGGGGGGGGAGGGGTTAATGCTTCTTCTACTAATCTAGAATCTAGCCATTTAGAGAATGACTAGACATGTCTGTTTTCATAAATCGAATAATTTGTGCCTCACCAAATGTAAGCCGTGTATGAAATGTACGTGTAAAAGTATCTGCTTTCATTATTGACTGTGTATGCGTGTGTGTACGTCCTATGACAGGATCAAACCAGATGGATTTTAGAAACCGATCATAGAACAAACTGCTGCTCTTGCAGCAGTCTAGGCCCATTGTTCAAAGTATTCATATGTAATCGTTGTAATATTAGGGCTCCATTGCTATAAACTCCACCAAGTTTGCAAATCAACGAAATGTTTCTTGCTACGGTTCCCACATCTGTCAATCTATGTAATCATGAAACCACGTACACTTATTGTCATTCCCAACGAAAGACGTATCATCCAGAGTAGGAGTACATCATGTGACTAATTCAGTTTTATGACGGCTGTATTCATTTTTTTTTTTTTTTTTTTTTACTAAAGTGTGAAACAGACTGACGTATATCTTTTCTCCTCTTTTCAAGGCTTGCGCTCTTTACTGTGGCTCAGAACAGGATAAAATGTTGGATATCTTACTCACATTGACATGTACTTATTTCGTGATAACCCCAAAACACGCAAGATTGCGTTGAATGTTTATAGTCACTAGTTGGCACAAGAACTTGCATATTCACTTTGCTTTATGTAATGCACGGGTGATTTGCTCACCCCGCTAGGATATACCTACGAGCTACTCGGGTTGTGGCCAGAGATGCAGCGACGAAAGCTATTCTTGCATATTTCTTTCGCTTCATTGTTGGTAAGGATGTAAGCAAACGGCTGCAGCCAGATATTCGTTGTTAAGGCCACATCAAAAATATAGTTGGTCATTTCGCTCTCCGGAAGTAACGCAGACACAATGTAAGGTGTCAGGCTGAGAAATGACATGCCTGTGAGAAGGGAGATTGTCAAGATGCCCCTCGATGGAGATCCTCTGCGATGTGTTGTACGTCGCATGCTTTCATGGCTAGAGTACAACCGAGCTGCTATTGGACCGAACCTCTTTAACTCTGGTGGAACAACATAGTCATTGACGTCCAGCCTATTATCCATCGGTGCGCCGCGAGGGACGGGAAAATTGTGCACGCTCTTTCGGGCGATTCGCAGCGACAAGAAGTTGAACGTTGTGGACACGGATAAGTTTATAATCGGTGGTAATATGAGAGATCCTCTGACTGCAAAGTTTGGCCAGAAGGAAAACCGGCAGTGCTCTTCGGGTGAGCACTGGCAATAAATGAACTTGACAAGCGCGGAGTTTGGATATGGGACGAATAACGAGTAATTGAGGATTGTGACTATAACAGCGGAAAGGAGAACAACAACTTTGACTCTTTTAGTCGTCACGATGACGGGATAGCGAAGCGGTCGACTTACAAGGACGTATAGATTCAGACTTACACCGCAAATGCCCAAGGAAAGAAGGAATAAGATGATTCTTGACAGACCGGGGAAGAACTTAGAAACCCAGCTGCACAAGAACGGGTCTCCGCTTGCAATGTACCAGATAATTAAGTAAGAATTCCAACAGAGCCCGCCAAAGATGTTGAGGAATCCAAAGAGCTGATACAGTAGTTTCGTCGATTCCTGCTGCTTCACCTGTCTCTTGATGGTAGCCAAGAGGAGTGTGTTCGAAGATACTGATAGCACTAGGTTGACACTGAGATAGGTGCAAATGGTCGGCCACGTTCGCTCCGTCACGTTTGACATAATTGTCAAGGAAGACCATCGAAATTTTACAAGAATCCCATATAGGTGCGGAATAAGTTATGTATTTGAAGGAAAATATGATGAATACCAAGTACTTATCACACTGTTTCTAAGTACTCTCAACTGTTCTTGATCAGCGCGCTAGACACAGCTATATCATATTTTAGCAGTTAGCGATGAAGGTATGTTTCTCCGATTCCACAACAAGGTCAATCTTATTTTGCTGGATAGTCACAACAAATCGTCAGGAGTACCCAGATTACCTTTCATGTGATACAGAATCTTGGAGGAACATAGAAAAACTTTTGAGTTCGGATGACTGAGCTAAGCTTCAGGTAAAGAGCCGACCAAGCAACTGTATGAAAAATTTAGTGCGTAAAGATATAAGTGACCAGGTTCACAGTTAATATTCCGATAGTAAAATGTGATACCTGCATAGATCTCTCTATTCGGGAAACACATCAGCGTGAGCTGATTGGCTGTAGGGTCGTGAGAACCATTTTCGATTAGTTGCTCGAGTTTCAGACATCCTGAAGAAAACAGAGATCCAATATTATTGTGTGCATTTGGCTAAGAGCATACCCATTTCATTTACTGACGCACTGACGTATTTTGTATCGAAGCAACCTTTGAAAAGAGTCAATATACGGTATCCAGTGCAGAGTAGGTCAACATGTTTTATACACGCTGGGGTCACTTCGTAATTGTAAGCACACCAGAGTTCTTTGCATTTTACATCATGAGCGCTATGAGCAGTTTGCTTCAAATAATGAAAAGGTGTCAATACAAACGATAAAGTGTAATTTCCTCCCTGATGGCAAGTTTACCGAGTCTTGCATATCACTAATGTTAACAATATTTGCTGCTCAAAAGTAAAAATTAGTCAACCTTTCTCTGCAGTTGGATTTCCAAATATTACACACACACAAAAAAAAAATCTTGCCCACCTCATACAAACGATCTTTTGACGCTAAATAAAAATATTTTTGACATACTTCACATTAAAGAAAGAGGAATACGAATTGTAACAAATAGATAAGAGAGAGAGAGAGAGAAAGAGAGAGGGATACAAGTGTAATTATATCGATGGCAACTTGACAAAATTGAGAGGCAATCTATCAGGAATTTTTGCTCTGACAGATTATTTTATGATTCCTTGTCGGGAATTGAAAAAGGTATACGATGATGTCGGCACCTATAGCTTACTTTATTGCCTATTGTGTCTATAATAAATCTCCATTTCTCAGTTATTATTGTCTATAGGTGTCTTTTTTTGGCATAAAGACAAATGAAATGTGGAAAAAAAGAGAATGATATTCTCTCGCATTGTTCTTTTTCTCCATCTCTCTTTCTCATCGTTTTCTCTGGATAATACCGAGTCAGTATTTCGCAGCTCTTTTGTGCCAATATCATATTATTTAACAAGGTGAAGTAGTGATTTTATTGTCGTATTGCAATATTGCAGTAGTGAGTTGGGTCAGTTTCTCACTTCCTGCTAAGATAGCCTGGCTAAACGCAATGTTTATTTTCGCAAAAATTCATGCTTTATTGTGTACTGTATTTTAGGTCTGAAATGTCGACTCTTATCTGTGTTTGTGTGCGTGGCATCACAATTCCGTTTTCACCTGTTAGAGGATGATGAAAGTTGATAATGAAAGAAAAAGAGCATGGAGAACCAACTGAACTGCTACAAAAGAAACTAGCGGATCAAAGTTAAGTTTTACCTTCTATGCTCATTGTGTATTTTGCTTTCTTGATATGTTAACTCCAATTTTGGCAAGCACCAAAAGAAACATTTTTACAATTGTTCATCTGATTCACATGAAAATTCGTACTAGCAACTCGAATTACAATGACAACAGTCTACCACGACAGTGGCAGGTGTAATGGTTGAATGCGTAAATTTGGATTGGCAAGCGAAGACTATCTACACCTATTAGTAAAAAGTAGTCATAGATTTAAAACAATTCATGTGGGCAGATATCCGTCTTTCTCTTAATGTCAATGTCCTTTGAATTCAATTTGCCCGTATGAGATTAACACTATCACATCCCCTCTCCGGGTGGGCGGGCAATATCTATCTATATGATGTACACCACCTTTAAACGAATGTTGACGATTTCATTCAAAGTTAATATTTATCCGTACTTTGTTTTGTTTTGTTGTTGTTGTTTTTTTTTTTACCGAAATGTGTGTATCATTTAATCGAAGCGTTCTAAATCATTTGTACATTGTTGTTGGTTTTTTTTTACAGCTTTGATGTTACAAGACAAATTATAACTGATTATACAAAAAAAAAAATGAATTTGCGAATGAAATAAAAATGGAAAGCATGATAGACTTCACTGCCTCGACAGTCTAAAACGTGCTTTAACATAATCGTGTGTACTCTTACATTCTAATCTCGAATGTGAGGCGTGTCCGAGCTTACACAGCGGCGTAAGAATGTCTGCAAAATTGTCTTTGCCTCTCTGTTGGTAATCACATACACTATCGGCTGAATCCAAAGATTTATCGTCAAAGCAACATCCATGATGTAATACGCTATAGTAGTGTCCGGCGACAACATAGACACGATGTAAGGCAAGAGGCTGAGAAACGACATGCCAGCAAGCAGGAGCACAGTGCAAGCACCTCGGGTGTGGGACCGTTGACTGTAAGTGGTACGACGAAGGAACGTCTCTGGACCTGAAGACACCCGATCGACAGATGGTCCACAGGGAGGCACTGGCTTCTTCTTGGACCCATCAACGTTCTCAGGCTTAAGATCCCTCATGCCAGTGGATTTATTCTGAAAAGTATTCCTACGGGCTATTCTCAGGGAAAGTAGATTCAAAGTTGTAGAAACCGCCAGATTAAGTAACGTTGGCACAACAAGTGACACTTTTCTGACAACGTTGACCCATCCCGGGTAGTAGCAGTCTCGGTTTACTACACAAACGCAATAGAGGGCGTGTATAAAAGGCGACTTCGGAAATGGGAGGTAAAAGGAGAATATCACACTCGTGAGCATCGTCCAGAATATAGAGGTTATTTTAACTTTTCGGGGGGTCACAATTATGCGATATCGTAGTGGTCGACTCACCAACAGGTACAAATTAAGACTGATGACACAAATACAAGACGAAAGCAGACTTAACAAAATTCGGCTTATTGCTGGAAAGAATATGGTTATGAGCCTGCACAAGGCGGGATCCGTGTTGGCCGCGTACCAGGCTATGGCGTACAGACACCAGCACACGCCGAAAGATAGATTCAGGCACGTAAAGAGCTTGTAGAGTAGTTTGGTGGTTTCCGGCTGTTTGACTTGTCGGTGTATGATTACCAGAAGAACGGTGTTGGAACACAGTATCAACACCATATTAAGGGTTAGATACGTGCAGATGGGAGTCCAAGTCAAAGCTGTAACGTTGGCCATGGTTTAAAACAATTTCAATGCACTGATGCAGTCTTCAATTACCTTCGAAGCCAAAAACTTCAACATTTGTCTCCGTCTTACGAGTCGAGATGACTTGCAGATCGCGTGAAATGATAGGCTCTGATAGGTGTGTTTACATGCAGGTTGATGTCGAGTTTTAATCTGTTGGTGGGTTTGTCGTCAACATCTGGGTGTCTATGAAACTCTCCACGTGCAACATAATATCACGCCACATGAGAAACACTAGTACCTGAAGGTCTTCTCGCATCGACTAGTAGTATGACAATTATCTAGGGAGAACCTCCGTGGATATCATTCTGTGAATATGTATAATCCCCTACTCATTGGCCAATGAGAGTAGATTTTCTCTGATGCACCGACGATCATAGTAGATATTTCGCTAGGACGTCACTATTTGTGCACATTAAATGTAAACCTGATTGGCTGCATTTTTTTTTATCTTGACCATCATGACGCAGGAACCAATAAATCAAACCAAATTAACATCAAATTAAACCAGATAACAGCCTGGAATTTGTCTTTCAACATGGGAATAATCGAAGCTGTTCAACATTCACAAAGTGGAGCCCATTCTAAAATGCCAAGTGGATTGACACACAATTCTCCGAACATTTCACAAGCAGCGATTAAGCACGTCTTTTCCCTGGTTATGCCCGTCCTTGTGGAACCATGGTAAACCACTCTGAATTAAACTAATAGCATAGGTTGATTGACGATAATCTTTGCTTGAAATGATAATGTGAGGAACGAATTGACATTATTTTGAAGTATTCGGTGTGGACGCTAGCCGTCTAATTGAGCTCTTAATGACGATCTGTTCAATCAACGCATGCAGTTTATTGACATGACACGACCGAGAGCGTCTATTACAATCATGTCATGTATATCCTTTTCATTACAATTCTTATTTGAAATTTGACGTGAATGTGCATGTAGGAATATAATATTCAAACTCACACATACATATAGGTTCCTGACATGCCACAGAAAACTCCTCATTTCTCTTTGACCACTGAAGCAAAGCGGATGGGGTTTTCTGTAAGATTTGGGTAATAAGTTATTATTTCATACCCTGAAATTGTATTTGGACATATATATAATATACATATACACATACATATTTATCGTTTGAAGGTGATAGCTGTATTCTTTATATTTTCACCTACGTATATACAAAGGTGACTAACGAAACTCATGAGTGGGTGCACTACGTTACTCTGCGATGTTTGAATTCGCACCACACACACACACACACACACACACACACACACACACACACATGTATATATATATATATATATATATATATACCCAGCAAAAAATGAAAGTAAACACTTTTTCAATCTCATATTTCTCATAAAATATTAGGCTAAATATTAGTGTTTTATATACATTTTAAAGGCAATATAATTTGCTATCAACGTGGTAGGTTTTTCTCTTCCAAGACCAAAAAGCAAAAATTGCAATAATGGACAACTGCTGATTCATGCGTATGTGCTCTTCCATATAACAGTGTGAACAAAACACAAATCCAACACAATAGGAAACACAAATTAATATGACAAATTTACCCATTGCTCTCTATAATGTCTTTGTAGGCTACTAAGATAAAGAAAAACAAAACAAAATTTGGAGAAAATGATGAATCTTCTGTCAAATCCAAATTTAAATGACATTATAAAAGAGACAAGATAAAAAAATGGTAACAATTTCAAATGTTATTTCGAATAAAGCACATTGAAAATGATAACTGGTTCTTGAACTTGTCTCATGAATTCTGAAATCCCTAGATCTAAAGAATTAAATCAAAAAGTTGTCAATTTTACCACCTTTGCATTATACTTACTATGACATTTGAATTTGAATTGACTGAAAATTCTTAGTTCCTTCTTGAGTTTTTCACTTTGTTTTTTTTTTTGTTTGAGGATATAAAGTCACAAGAGGGAACGAAAACTTTTTTTTCCTATTCCGTCATGTCTCTCATTGCATTCAATTTGTCTTTTGTTATCATTGCTATCTTAAAAGGTATTTGCAAATGAATCACTACATGTCATGTGAAATTCTGCAATTTTTACTTTTGTGCTTATTACAATGACAAAAACGAATGTGTTCACTCATACATATAATTTCCCTTTGCATTAACCTACCAGGTCGACAGCCAATTCGAATAAACCTTTGATATGGTATACAACACAAAGATTTTTATCAAAACCTAGTTTGTACAATATGCACTGGAAAAAGTTTTACTTTCTTTTTTGACTGAGTGTATATATAGTAAAAAAAAATGCAATCGGACTTTTGCATTCATAACTTCCAATTTGATTAAACTGTCGAAATGCTACTTCAGGGTCTTAAGATAACATCTTAGCTATTTTTTGCGGAAAACCCCATTCAATTTGGTTATGTGGTCACAGAGAAATGTGGAAGCTTGTAAAGCATGTCACATGGATGCTCTTGGAACTGCATAGTGTGTGATTACAATAGACAGAACTTGGAGGGAAGGGATTCCTGACATGCCCTACAAAATTCCTCATTTCTCTTCGACCACTGATGCAAAGCGGATGGGGGTTTTCTGCAAAATTTGTGTTATAAGTTATTTCATACCATGAAATTGTATTTGGACATATGCTATATATATGTATATATATATATATATATATATATATATATATATATATATATTATATATATATATATATATATATACATACATATATAAAGACACATCTCCTCCCTATGTTTCTGACATTACGTTAAAATTACGTTAAATGTCATATCATGCCCCTGCCTTCAGGTTATAAGCTCTTTCCTTACGCTAGAAAATCATAATGAAATATGTTTATAATTTCTCTGTATCGTTTCTGTATTGCTGCGATCACGGCACGTGGTTTTATCAACAACAAAAAAATCACAAATTCGTAAGTTTCGAATGGTCCTTCTTTTTTCCTCAAACTTCACTCACTGACATATCAACATTTCTTTTTTTCACTGAATCTACATATATGCATTTGAGGTAAATTCCCTTATAATTTGCACATACTTTTTATTGATTAATTTCATTTCGATTAGGGAAGTACAAAAAGTACATTAATTGTAATCACCTGATACATGGAATATGTGGTAGTAACACGAAAAAAGAGATAGGGTTAAACCATGACAAGGCAGATACCGAGAAATGTTTATTTGGAAAAAGAAAGCGAGATCTGTACACTTACGTCAATGCTTAAGATTTTTTTTTTTTTTTTGTATATCACATTGGCGGTGATGATCGTGGTCTGACAATGTCACGAAGAATTTAATTTATATGTAAGTTATCATAATTCTAACATCTGGATATTTTAGTCTTTTGTTGACTTTGAAATATCGGCTTTAAAAGCGTGTGAACAATTCCAGTGTAGGGTATTTCCCGATTTTAATGTATTTTTTTAAAACTAGATGTGTATTACATTCTTATGTTGTATGTTCTATATATAGGCATTATTTTGTGACAGGCTACTATCTTCCAAATTGCTTAAATAGCTACAAGGTTGACAAAATCATTACTATCGTGAATAATTATTGAGAATTAAATGCGTAAATAAATGAAAGTTTAAAAAAAATAATCGTTCATTCCTCATATATCGAACATCTTAAACCTGCGTAAACATAATTGCTAGAAAATGTAATTCTGTCTTCTGATCTTGATATGAGGCTAATCGGAACACACGCATCGACGTATCAATGTCTTGAAAATTGTCTTTGCCTCTCTGTTGGTTATAACGTATACTATTGGCTGCATCCAAATATTATTTGTTAAGGAAACGTCCATGATGTAATACGATATAGTAGTGTCCGGCCACAACATGGACACAATGTAAGGCAAGAGGCTAAGAATCGACATGCCAGCAAGCAGGAGAACAGTGCGGGCACCTCTCGTGTGTGACCGTTGACTGTAAGTGGTACGACGAAGAAACGTCTCTGGACCTGAAGATAACCGATGAATGGATGTTCCACTAGGATGTGACATTTTCTTGGAGCCATCGACGTTCTCGGGCTTAAGATCCCTCCTGCCGCTGGTTTCATTCTGAAAAGTATTCCTACGAGCAATTCTCAGAGACAGTAGGTTTAAAGATGTAGATAACGCCAGATTAAGTAACGTTGGCACAACAAGTGACACTTTCCCTACAATGTTGATCCACTCTAGGTAGTCACAGCCACTTTTCACAACACAAGCGCAATAGACGGTATGTATAAATGGTGACTGCGGAAATGGGAAGTAAAAAGAGAACATCAGAATCATAAACACTGTGCAGAATAATGAGGCTATCTTAACTCTCTTTGGGGTTACAATTATGCGGTATCGCAATGGTCGACTCACCAACAGATACAAATTTAAACTGATGGCACAGATACAAGACGATAATAGACTTAACAAAATCCTGCTTAGAACTGGAAGGAATGTGGCTATGAGCCTGCACAAGGCGGGATCCGTGTTGGCCGCGTACCAGGCTATGGCGTACAGACACCAGCACACGCCGAAAGATAGATTCAGGCACGTAAAGAGCTTGTAGAGTAGTTTGGTGGTTTCTTGCTGTTTGATTTGTCGATGGATGATGGCCAGAAGAACGGCATTTGAACACATAATTAACATCATGTTAAAGGTTAAATACGTGCAGATGGGAGTCCATGTTAAAGTCGTAACGTTGAGCATGGTGTAAAAATATCACCATGCAGTCTTCAACTATATGATCGTCTCAAAACGTATTCTTAGGCAAGAGGTAACGAAAAGTCATTCCTATGAACACGCCAGTGAAGTTAAAAATTACTAATTTCGTTGCCGCTAACGCGTTGAGATGTTTTGCAATTCACGGGATATGAAAGATTCTGCTAAGCATGTTCACGTGCAGGTTGTAGTTGAGTCTAATCTCTTGGTAGGTTTGTCGTCAACATCTCAATGTCCTGAATCTCATCACACGCAACGATGAACCATATATTTAGGGAGAATCTCCATGGACATCATCCATGAATATTTATATTCCACTGTCATTGGCCAATGAGGGTAGATTTTCTCTGCACCGACAATCATAGTACATGCTTTGCTATTGGAACTTCACTGTCTGTGCACTTTGAATGAAAACCTGATTGACGTGTTGACTGGAGGAATCTTTTAACCCATAAGCAACTGAACCGCCCAAAACAGCCCATCCGCTTTTTATACTTTTATTCTTTACTATCTTTATTGTTTTCATATTGAATATGAAATTTGGGAAATTGAAAGAGGCCAAAGGTCAAGAAAGGTAGGTCAGAATTATTTCTGTGACACACAAATCTCTTGGTAAATACTTAATAGGCTTTCAAATGAACATAACTTATAATAGCTAAAAATAAACATACAGTGATCTATTTTCCATAATTTAGAAAGGTGTCGAGATGAGAGTAATTTTACTGTTTTTCCCAGGGAACAATAGGCCATTATATACGGAATCTTCAGTTGCTAAAGGGTTAATCTTTCTAAACCACATAAAAATAAGCAAAATTGTTCCATCATTCACTACTGAAGCGTAACATATTCAAAAACGTTAAATACAACCAGCATCACTCTGGCACACAATTCTCCATATATCATATGTTCCTAATCCCAAATGTAAGACCGATGCTAATTAATGTGTGTGTTTGAGTTTAATTTACCTCATCATGGTTTTCTCAGTTCAGCCAGTGGCTGTTCTTTCGTGAGTCCTTGTAACCCCCTTTAATCCTAGATGTAATATTTACCATAAATGTAGTGTCGACCAACAATATGACACATTAAATGTAATATTCAACTCTCAATGTAAGATATTTTATTCCTCTATGCTATCATAACTGATCACAACCAGATTTCTTGTACATTTTGACCATTCAGGAAATTACAGAATATAGAGTTGATAGAAACAAAAAAACCTAGTTTCTTAAGGATAGTGATATTTTTCTATTAATATTGAATGGGAATCTATGGAGCCATTAGTATTTTGAAACATAGTTCTGTGACACTACAAATGTTGTAATCCTCTTATCCATTGATGACAGCACATGGATTTAAGAATCATTTTTAAAATAACGGATTGTTCTATTTTCATCGATCTTCACTTATGTCTACTACTGACGTTTCTGCATTTACTGAATCCGCAATCATGTATGTTTCATCTGGATAGGATAGTCAAGCGAGGGCTACTGACAACATAATGATATGGCAGAATTTATGAAGCTCATAGCAGAAGTCATCTTTTCATCTAACTGCCTTCTTTGATTCTTTTCTTTTTTATTCACAAGATGTCTGTCTCACTTTATGAAAGTGTTGAAATAATAATACATTATTATGCGGCGGTGCTCATGAACTCATAATGTCCTTATCACTGAGGCTGACAATGTTAGAGAGCAAGACATATTATGAATAATGACTGCAGAAAGAAAATATGCAAATGAATGAAAATGAGCAATTAATAGATATCTGATGCCTTGAAAATCCACGAATAGTACTCAAACATGACCATGATAACTGCGAGCGATTTTATCTTCTAAAATTAATGTCCGGTTATTCCAGACACATACATTTACAGCGTAAGAATGTCTTGAAAATGGTTTTGGCCTCCCTGTTCGTAATCACGTATACTATCGGCTGCATCCAAATATTCATGGTCAAAGCAATGTCCATGATATAATACGCAATAGCAGTTTCCGGCCACAACATAGACATGATGTAAGGCAAGAGGCTGATAAATGACATGCCAGCAAGCAGGAGAACAGTGCAAGCACCTCGCGTGTGGGACCGTTGACTGTAAGTGGTACGACGAAGGAACGTCTCTGGACCCGAAGACAACCGGTCGATGGAGGATCCATAGGTGTGGGGCGTTTTTTGGGACTCATCAAAGTTGTCAGACTTGAGGTCCTTACTGCCATGAGATCCTTTCAGAAATGAATTCCTACGAGCAATTCTCAGGGAGAGTAGATTCAAAGTTGTGGACACCGCCAGATTGATTATCGACGGTACAACAAGAGACCACTTTCCAAGAATGTTGATCCACACTGGGAAATAACAATCTCGGTTCATGACGCAAAGGCAATAGATGTTATGGACAAATGGTGATCGTGGGAATGGGAGATAAACAGAGAATATCACACCTGTGAACGCTGTCCAGAATAGAGAGGTTAATTTTACTCTCTTCGAGGTTACAATTATGCGGTATCGTAATGGTTGACTCACCAATAGATACAAATTTAAACTGATGACACAAATACAAGATGAAAGCAGACTTAACAAAATCCGGCTTAGCGCTGGAAAGAGTAGGGCTATCAGACTGCAGAAGGCGGGATCCATGTTGGCCACGTACCAGGCTAAGGCGTACAGACACCAGCACACGCCGAAAGATAGATTCAGGCAGGTAAAGAGTTTATACAGTAGTTTGGTGGTTTCTGGTTGTTTTACTTGACGATGGATGATGGCCAGAAGAACGGTGTTTGAACATAGTATCAACACCATGTTAAGGGTTAGATACGTGCAGATGGGAGTCCATGTCAAAGCCGTAAAGTTATAATACATGGTTAAAAACAATCACGCAATCTCAAGTGTGATAGTAATTTCCCAAGAGTATTATTTGGAGAAGCCGTTGCGTCAAAACCAGCAGCGGAGAATTGCCAGGGTAGTGAGAACTTCAAGTGGCGTCTCCGACTGATAAACTTAATATGACTTGCAGATCACGAGGAAATGAAAAACTCTCATAGGTGTATTCCCATGCAGAATCATATGAAGTTCAAACCTGTTGGTAGCCCTATCTTACGGTGGCTGGCTTTACTGCGTGCAGTACATGTCACGCCATATGAGAAATAAATTTGCTACCTGAAGGTTTTGATCCCACATCCGATGAAATTGACATTTGGAAAAATATAGGGAAAATTTCCGTGGACATCATACCTTTAATAACTATGTGCAGTCAAACCCTTTAGCCAATGAGAGGAAAATATTTGTGCACTCACAATCACATCTGATAATTCTGAGGAGAACATAGTCAGTGTAAACTATATGAAACGCGAATCTGATTGGCTAGAGGTCATTTTGTCGTGACTTCAGATAGCAGCACCAAAATCTTTCCTTAGTAATACACATTCCAAAGCCTTAAGTATTTTTTTTCTCCTGCCATATTTTTCTCCAAACATAATTTTCATTCCTGCCCATCTCTGCGTATATTTTTGATGAACCACTGTGAGTTCAAAACACACTTCTTTCACGACAATAATTGGAATGATTGTAGTGCAGAGCAGAATGACATTGGAAGTATTTGGTATAATGGACAGCCAGCGCCCGTCTGATGGAACTCGTTATTAAGATACATTCAGATAAAAACTCATCATGGGCTTTACGGTTAATTAACCTATTACACGACTGAGAGAGTCTTTCACATGAGGAATTTAAAGAATCAACCTTTTTTGTTCGAATTTTATCGTTTTAAAATATTTTATATGGCCATGGATCCACTTAGATTGCGTAAACATTACTAAGCTTTATATCAGCTTTTAGAGAGTACGGTACAAACAAGAAAAAATAAATCTACATGTGGATAGGCCTTAATAATATCTACATGACAACAGAAACTTCAATAAAGACATGAAAGCTTCAGATATTAAAAAGAAAAGAACGAAGAGGGCTAGCCCTGAGTTGTATCACTCGTCTGTTTCTTCCATCGAAATATCATACTCTCTCTGTAGTATAATACTATATACTTATGTTGATATATATATATATATATAGATATATATATATATGTTGAGTATTATATGAATATTAGATAGAATATTAATATTGCAGTTCAACTTTTATGTGTGCAAGCATACTTCCACAAAAGATATTATTATTAAATCAACTGAATTTATTACATCACGACGAAAATCATATGTGGTTATGCAGTTGAGTAAAAGCCAAAACATGAAAACAAAAAATTTTGGACTCCTGCAGTGTTTTTATTTCATCCTTTCTTCAATGTATCACATACGTGAATATAAAAACGGCCCGTTATGCATAAATTTTGCTATTATTACTGGAGGCCGCTCACAAAATAATGCAATCATAACTTTTCATTAGAGTGACTGTTTCATGTTCCAATGCCTGTATACATTTCCGTACTAAAAACCAAAATAAGAAATACGATGGTTTTTTTATTATCTTGTCGCTTGAACGCAGATAACAGCACGAAATTATTCTCTTTCCACAAGAGAATAGACGAAGCTGTCTCAGCATTTACGAAGGATAACGCATTGTAAAGCCACAAGTGCATATTATTTTACTCTGACACGTCTGCTCCAATTATTGTATAAGCAGATATTAAGGACATATTTAGTATGACAGTGGTGAACAACGTTAGATGTTGACAACATTTCAAATGGTAAAGAATGTTAAAGAGCGAATTGACGAATGAAGTATTTTGTGTGGATGGTACGTTACCTGATGTAGCGCTTTATGGAGATCTATGCAAATAGCACAGTCATTGTGGTTTATTAACAGAGCAAAACTAAGAACGTCTTACACGTTACACTTTCCATTGGAATTCACACTATTTTGTTATATTTCCTGAGAGTATATATGCTGAATATATGTGCTCACTCATTCATGACTGAATAGACCGTTTTCGCGTTCACTGGAAATTATTTAAACAAGTATAAAATTACTATATATATATATATATATATATATATATATATATATACACACTCTAAAAACGCAAATGTTGAATCAACATTTAAAAGGGCCGAGGAGTGACAGCATTTTTGGAAGTGTTTCATCCAACTTTTAAGATAACATTTTAAATGTTGAATCTAGCAGGAAAACCAACACTTTGAAAATGTTGTCACTCCTCGGCCCTTTTAAATGCTAATTCAACATTTTACTCTGACACGCCTGTTTTTAGAGTGTATATATACATATATGTATATTATGGTTATACCCAGCAGAAAAAAAAATAAAGCACTTTTCAAGTTTATATTTCTTATAGAATGATTGGCTAAAGTTAACATATTGTAAACTATATGAAAGGTAATTCATTTCGCTATCAACATGGTAGGTCAATAAAATTGCAAGAATGAACAAGTTGTCATACAAATTTAACACAATAAAAACATTAATTAAGTTGCAAAAATAAAGTCAAGACCTCTTTTTGATATCTCTGACACCAAAAAGATCAATAAAGGCTTAAGTAGTGAAGGAAAATGAAGAATCTTCTGTCAAATCCAAAATTCAAATGAAATTAGAGAAGCAATGTAAACAAAAACGGTAGAAATTTGAATTGATTTCTGAAATTGTGAATAATATTTGATTCTTCAATTTGATTCATTAAATTACTAAATTAAAAGAATGAAATAAAGATATTCTTATATCTTAGGCATATCCTTATGCCCTTAATCTCTATGCCATTTTGAAGTTTGAGTTGAAAGAATATTCTTATTTTCCTCCTTACGTTTCCAAGTTTGATTTTGTTCGAGGTTACAAAGAGATAAAGAAAACGAAAACTAATTTCTGCTATTTCACTTATTGCTCTCATTGTCTTAAGCTGGTCTTGTATTATCATTTTCATCTTGAAGGGCATTTCCAGATGAAAGACAACATGTCAATTTATGCAATTTTACTTTTGTGCCTTGGAGGACAAAAACAAATGTGTTCACTCGAAGCGTAAAATTTCCCTTTATATAGACCTACTAGTTTGATAGCCAAATAAATTGTCTTTAATATGGTATATGATGCATTGAATTTTCATCGGAATCGTGTATGAAAAATCTGAACTCGAAAAAAGTGTTTACTTTTTTTTTTCTGAGTCCATATATATATATATATATATATATATATATATATATATATATAATTATCCATACATACAGTATATACAATTATGTAATAATCGTATCTTATGTGTAGAAATCAATCGTATACACACTTATAATAAGCATTATTAATATATATTACATAACATAATTACATACAAACAAAGATATAGGTATACGAAATACATGGCTGACAGCAGTATACGTTACTCCCTAATGTTTCATCTCAGGCCTTGGGTCGGCTTTGACTTTATCAAGAGAGCCAGGACACAAATCATATAACAGTAAGAATGTGAACACATCTTATCTGTATTAGTGATTTACAAACATCGCCGTTGACACGTATATTGCAGTCATAGTTTTAAAAACACTTCATATTTTCTAAAGTGTTCAAGTAAACTTCACTGATATACTAACATTTATTTTGTTTATTCAGTGATGCCATACAGTATTTCGGGATATTCCCCGTTAATTTACACATGCCGTTTTTTGATATATTTCACTCTAATTCGGGGGAGTTCGAAAAGTGCATTGATAATTACCACCAGAAACACATTACAGAATATGTGGTGGAACACATATGTGGTGGTACCGCGAAAACAGTGATAATGTCTCATATTAGTTTTAGAGCATCTAAAAGGTGATTAAAATATAACTGCCAATACATATATTCTATCTTGTGATCATGGCGTGCCGCTACTCGGGACACACGCAGCAGCGTAAGAATGTCTGGCAAATTGTCTTTGCCTCTCTGTTGGTAATCACGTATACTATTGGTTGCATCCAAAGATTTATCGTCAAGGCAACATCCATGATGGAATATGTAATTGCACTATCCGGCGACAACATGGATACGATGTAAGGCAAGAGGCTGATAAATGACATGCCAGCAAGCAGCAGAATAGTGCAAGCACCTCTCGTGTGGGACCGTTGACTGTAAGTGGTACGACGAAGAAACATCTCTGGACCTGAAGACACCCGATCAGCGGATGGTCCACATGGCCGCGACTTTTCTTGGGACGCATCAACGTTCTCAGATTTATGATCCTTCCTGCCGTTGGATTCATTCGGAAAGGTATTCCTACGAGCAATTCTAAGTGACATTAGATTCAAAGTCGTGGACACCGCTAGATTGATTATCGATGGCAAAACAAGAGACACCTTTCCAATAATGTTGGCCCAGGCTGGGTAATCGCAGTCTCGGTTCAGAACACAAACGCAATACTCTGTGTGTATAAATGGTGACTGCGGAAATGGGAGATAAAAAGAAAATAGCAAACTTGTAAACAGGATCAAGAATAAAACGGTTATTTTAACTCTCTTTGGGGTCACAATTATTCGGTATCGTAGTGGTCGACTCACCAACAGATACAGATTTAAACTGATAACACAAATACATGACGAAAGCAGACTTAACAAAATCCGGCTTAGCGCTGGAAGGAACACGTTTATCAGTCTACAGAAGGCGGGATCCGTATTAGCGACGTACCAGGCTATGGCGTACAGACTCCAGCACACACCGAAAGACAGGTTCAGGCAGGTAAAAAGCTTGTAGAGTAGTTTGGTGGTTTCTGGTTGTTTGACTTGTCGATGGATGATGACCAGGAGAATGGTGTTGGAACATAGAATCAACACCATGTTAAGGGTTAGATACGTACAGATGGGAGTCCAAGTCAGAGCTGTAAAAGTAAACATGGTTTCGAATACTCACGCAATCTCACTTGAGATATTTATTTTCACTGGAGCCTACTAGAGTGTTTTTTGGAGAAGCCGTCGCGTCAAAAGCAGGAACGAGAATTGTAACGGTAGTAAAACTGCAAATTGTGTCTTTGTCTAAGAGGCTAATATGACGTGCAGATCAGGAAATATGAAGAACTCTGACAAGTTCAAATATTGGTAAGTCTGTCTTTAATAGGGTGGCTGACTTTTAGCATGCAGCACATGGCACCAATATAACTTATGAGAAACAAGTCTGCGACTTGGACGTTTTAATCCCACTTGCAATGAAATTGAAATTAGGAAAAATCGAGGGAGCAATTTTGTGGACATCATACCGTGTGTATGTGCAGTCTAACTCTTTAGCCAATGAGAGGAGACTATCTCTGCACCGACAATCTCGGTAGATAATCCTGAAGGACGATATTAGTCTGTGTAAATCTGATTGGCTGGAGCCATTTTTTTGTTCAGATAGCAGCCAGGAAATATTTCTTTAGCATGTTCAGGAGAAACACATTCTAAAGCCTCAATTGTTCTTTTTAATGGCACATCATTCTTCAAACATTCAACAAACAGCTTTTAAGCATATCTTTCATACTTATCTCTGTGTATTATTATGTTGAACCACCATTAGTTCAAAACACACTTCTACGATGACGATACTTGAAATGATTATGGTGTAGAGCGAAATGACATTGGGTATATTTTTTTATAAGGTACAGGAAGCCAGCGCCCGTCTGATGGAGCTTTTCATTGAAATCTTTTCAGATAAAAATTCCTCATGGTTGATTACCTTAACATGACTGAGAGCGTACTTTCACGTAAGAAATCGTCCCTCCTTTTTCATCGGAATTTTATCTCTTTAGAATATTTCATTTGGTCATGTATCCATTCGATTGTATAAGTATTACGAAACTTTATACCAGCTTTGAAAGATTCCAACAAGATAACAATGAGCGCATTTCTAGCCGTACAGGAATCAATAAATCAATAAATCAAATCAAAATCAATATGAAATGTAGACACACAATTAAATCTACAGATGCATAGACCAAATACCAGATAAACTTCAGTAAAGACATGAAAGGTTGAGATTTAAAAAAAAAAAAAAAAAACAAAAAACGAAGAGAGTAAGGTTTGACTGTAATTCGTCTATTTCTTGCATTTATGTAATTATTATGCTTCCTCCCCCCCCCCCCTCTCTCTCTATCTCTCTCTCTCTCTCTCTCTCTATATATATATATATATATATATATTTCAAACTGGATATTCATTCTGTAGTATTCTGTCGGTGAGCAATAAATAGATATCGAAGAAAGAGTCAAAATAAAGACACCGCAAGAGCCAAAGACTCAAATCTTTGGCTCCTGTGCTGGCTTTATTTGATACTGTCGTCGATTTATATCTATCTTTGCATACATACATTTATGTTAAACAAAATATTAATGTCGCAGTCCAGATTTTACTTTGGTCAGTATCCAAGTAGGAAAAGATAACAAAAATATTTTATTCTCATTAAAAATCATTTTTTGATGCCCAGATGCCCAATCCAAAACATAAAACATAACATCTTAGGTTTCTGCGGTGTCCCCATTTGACTCTTTGTTTACATACACACACACACACACACACACACACACACATGTGTGTGTATATATATATATATATATATATACATATATATATATATATATATATGCGTGCGTGTGTGTGTGTGTGTGCGTATATACATGATACCTGAATATGAGAACGTTACATCTCGTATAAATTAGGCCATTCTTTAATGGAGGTCAATCGCTAAGTACTATAAATAAATATAATAGTAATGAATTATAATTAGAACGATTGCTTCACACTTCAACTTCTCTACGTCATATTCATGACCGAAGAATATGAATACAACATCACTCTTTCCCTTTTTTGTTTTCAAACATTCTTTCTAATGACCTCAGGTCTTTGTTTATATGCATGTATATATTGTAATTTGTTTTTGTCTATGTGTGTACAACATTTTCTGTTTTCTTCTTTTTTTCTCCTCTAAACATAGCTTAGTATTTGCCAATATGTATGTATAACTCTATTTGTAAGATATCATGTAGGGCCTATCTTTCGCACGTTGTAATGTAAATATGCCTTTGATATAATTCCTAATTTACTCTGTGTTATGTTTTGTGCAAAAAGAATGGAAATAAATTAATTGAATTGAAAAAGAAATAAATGAATTGAATATTACATGATTACATCATATTTCAGTTCAGTTCACACGAACGGGACGAAGTCATCAAGTGTTGACAAGTGTTGACACATGTTTATTTGAGAATGATTATGATAGGTGAATCATATTGTCATAGAGACCAGACGTAACAGCAACAATATGGTGAAACATCTAATGTCATGTACGGTAGAAACAATGAGACGAATCGCTACAGCCAACAACAAACGTTAACAATGTAAATACATAGCAGTGACCATCAGCAAAAACGATTTTGTAAAATGCAATAATATTGAAATAAATTGATTTGCAACGGACATCTCTGTTCACTTACAAAAGAAATTGCACAAATTATATGTTATTTATAATTAATTGTTTCATATGTACAGACTGTATTGGTAGTTTACGTCATCTCTGGCTTTCTTATTTTGTTTATTGCGTCATATCACTATGAAATGAGCCATAATTTACGACATGCATTTACGCAATTTTCTTTCATAGAAGGCTTTATATGTACACACACACACACACACACACACACACACATGGAATGTGAGGTTAAAAGCTTCGTGCAGGCAAGAAATAACATCATCATGACAATACTACAAGAGTGTCTTCATACACTATTTTTCCTAGACTGCAGTGATAGTTGTAACTTTTTCACATAATGGTGAAGGGCAGTCCCCACCCTCACATAAATGATTTGAATAATGTAATCTACTCTTCGTGTATAGTAGAAGTGGCTGCACTACGTTACTCTCTGCGATATTTAACCTCAAGCTTTTGGCCAGCTTTGCCTTCATCAAAGGATCCAGGACACAGACAAAGTAACTCAAAGGACGTAAATACATGTTACCTGTATCGGAAATGTAAAAACATTGCTGTTAACTAGTGTATGTCAGTCTAATGCCACGACGAAACGATGATATGAAAGATTCATAATTGTGTTTGGAACTTTGCATGGTGAAGATAACATTTACAAGAGCCATCGGATGGATTTAAAGACGAAAGAAAAACTTCTTTTTTTAATATATACTAAAATTCTATGACGGAATGATGATACTGAAGATTCATGTTTATGAATGGAACTTTGCTTGGTGAAGATTTGATTTACAAGAGCCATCGGAAGGATTTAAAAGAAAACTTTTTTTCTTTAAATATAAACTAGAATTTGTCAAAAATTTATTCTGTGAATACAGAAATGTAGAAATAATACATCAATAATTTTTAGGAAAAAAGGCAAATCCGCAAGTTTGGATAAACTAAGAAGGCTATAACAGTCCGTTATGTCACAATACAAATTATTGAGAGCATTTAAAAAAAAAAAATCCACTACAAAAAGAACACATTTTCTCCCCTCGTTACTGACATGAGATGTTGAATAGTTATGCAGCTTGCTGATTGTTGAAATATGTCTGTAAGCACATTATTCAGCACACATGTAGTATGACACATTCTAGGGATTTTGAGTACAGAGCCTTTTAGATTTCTCACGTCTTCTCAAGGGAATGATAGTAAAATCAAAAGAACATTCTGAATGATGTTGTGTCAGAGAAAGGTTTTGTTACATATACATTAATTATGCAGTTTTGCATTGAATTTTTAACCAGGAATACCTATTTACTTTGATGCTTCCATCATTCTGTTGCCATGGTAACTGTCCTATGAGGCATAACGTTTACCTTGAAACATACATTTTAATTGTAAGAAGCCATAGTTGTAACTTTTTGTACTTGGTGACTTGTGTTAAGTTTCCATGTAAAAATGCTCTTATTCCTCCATCAGCGGTTTCTGCAAAGTTTTTGCCAAGGCAAACACCTTTTTTTCTTTTTTTTTTCAATGGAAAATGTTGCTCTATGTAAATGATTACCAAGATGTTCAAGATGTTAATCTTGAAAGAAACATTCTTAGATACTACTGTCATGTTTTACATTATTTTATTATAAATAATTATATCAGTTTCTGGAATTCAAGTATTACCATGTCAAGGGATATTTTGATAATTCCAACAAATGCGATTTCGATTGCATTTGAATAGGTATTTATAAGTCTGTAAATTTAGTCACTGTTGCCACATTTGATAGTTCATAATGAGAATTTTTTTTAAAGAAAAAATATTCGTTACCATGACTACTGGAGAAGACGCCACAAAATGGATAAGACTGTAACATGTATTGTAATGTGTAATGATTTATTTACAGTTTGACATTCAAAGTTATACTTTGTTGTTGTTGTTTTTTTTTTTTGGTATAACTGTTTTGAAAATTAAATGCAGAACTTAACTTTAATTGCAATTGAATGAGTAATTCTAAAATCATAAATTTACGTATCATTAACTCTTGCACATTTTGGCGTGAAATATTTGTAAATATAAGTTTGTCGGGTTTTTTAATCAAAATAAAAAAAAAATAACAACACCGTGGCAACGGGAGAAGACATTAGAATTCTATAGGTTTCAATTTCCAAATCTGCTTGGAATACATCAGTCTGCAGTGATTAAAGACTTTCATTTGCATACGGAAGCGAGGGCTCTATACCACAATGTGTCAATGCAAACAAACGAAAGCGAATCACAGAATGAACATGAATGCCTGATATTTCAGACATCTATAACATGCGGTAACATCATTACTGGTATGTAGTCATACCTTCTGATCTTGATGTGAATCTAATGAGGACACAGGAATCTGCGTAAGAAAGTCTGGCAAATTGTCTTTGCCTCTCTGTTGGTAATCACGTACACTATCGGCTGCATGCAAACATTTATCGTCAAAGCGATATCCATGATGTAAAATGCTATAATAGTGTCCGGTGACAACATGGAAACAATGTAAGGCAAGAGGCTGAAGAATGACATGCCAGCAAGCAGGAGTACAGTGCAGGCACCTCTCGTGTGGGACCGTTGACTGTAAGTGGTACGACGAAGGAACGTCTCTGGACCCAATCCACAGGGCTGCAACTTTTTGAGGGACCCATCCAAGTTGCCAGTTGTAAGGTCCTTTGTGGGTTCTTGGATTCTGGATTCGTTCGGAAAGGTATTCGGAAAGGTATTCCTACGAGCAATTTTAAGTGACAGTAGATTCAAAGTCGTGGATACCGCCAGATTGATTATAGATGGCACAACAAGAGAAACCTTTGCAACAACGATGACCCAGCCTGCGTAATCGCAGTCTCGATTCGTGACACAAAGGCAATAAATGCTATCGACAAATGGCATTTGCGGAAAGGGAAGAAAAAACGAGAATATCACACCCATAAAGACTGTCCAGAGTGAAAAGGCTATTTTAACTCTCTTTGGGGTTACAATTACGCGGTATCGTAGTGGTCGACTGACCAACAGATACAAATTTAAACTGATGGCACAGATACATGACGATAACAGACTTAACAAAATCCGGTTCAGCGCTGGAAAGAATAGGTTTACAAGCTTACAAAACGCGGAGTCCAGGTTGGCCACGTACCAGGCTATGGCGTACAGACACCAACACACGCCGAAAGATAAATTCAAGCACGTAAAGAGCTTGTAGAGCAGTTTGGTGGTTTCTGGCTGTTTAACTTGTCGATGGATGATGGCAAGAAGAACGGCATTCGAACATAGAATCAACACCATGCTAAAGGTTAGATACGTACAAATGGGAGTCCATGTCAAAGCTGTAACGTTGAGCATGGTGTAAAACAATCACCAAGTACTCCTGAATCATCTCATCACCTCAAGTTACTCTTTGAGAAGCGATTCTTTGCATAAAAATTACAAATTTTGTTTTCACATGCACGTTGAAGTCGAGTTCTAATCTGTTTGTTCACTTTTGTCCTTAAAGTCTGTGCTTGTGAAACTTAATGCAATAAATATATATATGTAACTCCACTTGAGAAACAATTTTACGACTTGATCGTCCTTCCTTACTGGCTAGAATGATAGTGGATCTACGGAGAATCTCAGTGGACGTCGTGTATCATGTCAATATGCATATTTCACTACCCATTGGCCAATGAGAGTAGATTTTCTCTGCACTGAAAATCATAGATAATGCAAGGACGTCACTCTCAGTGCTCATTTTAATGGAAATCTAATTGGCTGTAGTCTTCCGCTTGGCTTTCAGATGAAAGCCCGGAAAGATTTTTTTTTTCTACAGTATCTTAGCGAAGATATGTCAGCATATATGCTAAGGAGACCACATTGTAGAGCCTCAAAAACATTTTCTTTTGCATTGGCACACAAGGCGCCATATTGTTCGGTAAAAAAAACAAACAACAACAACAATTATGAAGAACGCTTTTTGCGGGAGCAATAATAATGGTTGTGTATGATTTATGGTCAACCTCTTTGTGTCAAAAATACAATATACGTTGATATACTTGACAACAAATCAAATGATGATGGTGGAAAGCGTCTCCTCAGCTATCAAGGTCACTTTCATGGCTCAATTCATGGTAATCGGCATTAGATAATCTATAAAAACATATTATTTAGGCCAAAGTTTGTGTGTCACGGGACCTTTAAGTATTTTATGTCGATGGCACGTACCTATCAGTATACCTATCTGATGAAGTGTCTTATGAAGATTCTAAAGCCTCAAGGGCATAATCAATCATTATTTTACGCAGGCAAACCGGGCTCTATTATTCTATTCTTAAAAAAAAAAAAAAATAGTCTATTGAGAACGCTTTTTGCCTGGCAATGGTTGTGTATAATTTATGGTGAACCACTTTGTGCTAAAAATACAATATACGTTGATTGACAACAAATCAAACAATAATAATGGTGAAAGCAAAATGACATTAAGTATATTATGTGGGAGGTATGACTATCAGTATACCTATTTGATGAAGTGTCTTGTGAAGATCTACATGCAAAAAAAGCACGGCTCCTGTGCATCTATCAACATAACACGGCTTGGAGCGTCTTTCGCATGACATGTCGATCCATTTCATTCGAATTAAAACTTTGTTTTGGCATTCCATAGCAATATGTACCCTGGAGTACTCATAGATGTACAACAACATAAAAATGGGAAATGTGTGCTCTCCATTTATTCCCTTATAATACTCCCTGTCCCTATCTTCCTGTCCACACTGATCTTCGGTATATTCTTTCAATGCGCATATCTTCTTCACTGGAGATTTGCATGATTTCTATCCGTGTGTGCGGTTGTACGCGAATGATTTGGTATCATGTTTCCCATGTTTCTCAGGCAATTTGCCTTATCGTTTCGTTTGAAAGTTACTATTAGTTACTGCGGCAACTGCATTCTACAAGCTATAGGCTTACAACATTTTCCCCCATTTCCGACAACTTTTTTTTTGTTGATACAATCCAGTTTCAGTTTTCCTATCATGATTTTATTCCTGTAAACTATAAATGAGGTGCATTGATTTCGCATGTATAGGCAAATATGAAACTGCATTTTATACTTTTTGCTGGAAATGAAATAAAATGAAATGACATGAAACGAATGAACTGAAATAATATTGCCAAAAATATGAATTTCGAAAGTTTGGCTGAATCCGAGTGTCGTCATTGCTGGATAACGAATAGTCCGGGATGTCACAGCTGGGGAACGAAACGTAGGAAACGTAGAGATATTCTACACAAGTTACATCTTTACGAAGGCACTTACTCCCTCTTCTTGTTACCGACATTAATTATTTGTCAGCATGTATGTAGTTGCCCCTGCCTTTTTTTTTTTTACTGAGGTAAACCATAAGGTCTTTCATTATGATAGAAATATAAAACTATAAATATGAAAGTCTGCTTATCCTTCCTCTATATCGTTCCCCAATCATTGGTCGTTGTCATGTTTGCAGCCATTTTATTTGCAACAATTACTCCAAATGGTTTCAACAAAAACTTCGCGAATTCGAAACTTTTGAACTGCTCAATTTTTTTTCAAACTTCACAGAAATACAAAAATTTTTTTGTTCACTGAATTAACATTAATATAATTGGTATAAATTCCCCTTAATTTACACCCGCGATTTGTGTATTATAATATGTATGTTTCACTCTGACTTCAATTCAATTCAGTTCAAATAATTTACTTACGTAAGTGCCAACACCATGTTGATAAATCACCTGATAATGTATGCACGTGAAATGTACATGTAAGTGGTAATTACACAAAGACAATGATGTGATGATACCACCATGATAATGTAAATGTAAAATGTAAAATGTAAATGTAAAATGCTATAATGATGGTTAAAGGTTTTTATATGGACATTTTATAAACCCCAATATGCCAACAATTAAGACTTTATTTTATTTATTTATTTATTTATTTTTTTTTTTTTGACAGGGGGTTAATTGTTTTGCCGGAAGTTTGTCTTCTATTAATATGACTGACTTTCAATTGATATACTAGTAATAGTTTCTTATCATATCCTGGATTTTTCGCTGACCGTTGACTATGATACACCGACGTTCAATGTTATTTACATTAGACTAAGCTACCAATCCGCACCCTTTTTCTGTATTTTTCAAAGCTAAATATCTACTACTTTGCAAAAAAAAAAAAACCGTTAAAAATTCTGTGTATAAGTATTCTTCTTGAGGGATTCACGATCTAACAATTAAAGTAGCTACTGAGTAGCCACAAGGTTACCAGAATAACTATCAGGAATAGCTGTTAAAAATGAAGTATGCAAACAAATGAAAGTGAATGCAACAATAAGCAACAATGACTCATATTCCGATCTAAACCATGCGCAAAAATAATCACTAGTACATTAATATTTTACTGGTATTGTATTTTCTAATCGCGACACATGCATCGACGTAAGAAAGTCTGACAAATTGTCTTTGCCTCTCTGTTGGTAATCACGTATACAATCGGCTGCATCCAAAGATTTATTGTCAAGGCCACATCTATGATGTAATACGCAACTGCACTATCCGGCGACAGCATGGACACGATGTAAGGCAAGAGGCTGAGAAACGACATGCCAGCAAGCAGCAGAATAGTGCAAGCACCTCTCGTGTGGGACCGTTGACTGTAAGTGGTACGACGAAGAAACGTCTCTGGACCAGAAGACAGCCGATCACCGGAGGATCCACAGGAAGGTGGCCTTTTCTTGGACTCGTGAACGTTCTCAGGTTTGAGATCCTTCCTCTTGCTTGTTTCATTCAGAAATGTATTTTTACGAGCGATTCTAAGTGACAGTAGATTTAAAGTTGTGGATACCGCCAGATTGATTACAGACGGCACAACAAGAGACACCTTACCAACAACGTTGACCCAGCCTGGGTAATGGCAATCTCGCTTCATGACACAAACGCAATAAACATTATCGACAAAAGGCATTTGCGGAAATGGGAGGTAAAAAGAAAATATCACACTCGTAAAGACTGTCCAGAGTGAAAAGGCTATTTTAACTCTCTTTGGGGTAACAATTACACGGTATCGTAATGGTCGACTCACCAACAGATACAAATTTAGACTGATGGCACAGTTACAAGACGAAAGCAGACTTAACAAAATCCGGCTCGACGCTGGAAGGAACATTGATATCAACCTACACAACGCGGAATCGGTGTTGGCCGCGTACCAGGCTATGCCGTACAGACACCAGCACAAGCCAAAAGATAGATTCAGGCAGGTAAAGAGTTTATACAGTAGTTTGGTGGTTTCTGGTTGTTTTACTTGACGATGGATGATGGCCAGAAGAACGGTGTTTGAACATAGAATCAATACCATGTTCAAGGTTAGATACGTACAGATGGGAGTCCATGACAAAGCCGTTACGTTGAGCATAGTATAAAATAATCACCAAGCAGTTTTCAATATCTGATCATCCCAATGAATTCTTTGAGAAGCGAGTCGTTGCGTCAAAAGTATTGACTGAATGCCAGTGAAAAAAAAACAAACAACAAATTTCTTCTCGCCACCAGGTGGATAGGGCTTGCAAATCACGAGAAAATGTAGACTCTGGAAAATGTGTATTCTCCACATGCACATCACATGTAACGGCAGGTGAGAAACAGTTTTACGACTTGAACGTCCTCCCTCACTGGCTAGAATGACAATTTAGACGAACAATTTCTCTATTGAGAATCTCAATGGACGTCATGTGTCATGTCAATATGTATATTTCACTATCCATTGGCCAATGAGAGTAGATTTTCTCTGCTCTGACAATCACAGTAGATAATGCAAGGACTTCACTCTCATTGCTCATTTAATGGAAATCTAATTGGCTGTAGTCCTTGCCGCTTTGCCCTCAGATTACAGCCCTAAAAGATTTTTCTCCCCACAGTTTTCAACCACAGCTATTTCGGCATATGCTAAGGGTAACACATTCTAAAGCCCCAAGGGCATAATCCATTATTACTTTGCACAGGCAAACCGGGCTCCATTATTTTATTCTATAAACAACTAGTCTATTGAGAACGCTTTTTGCCTGGCAATGGTTGTGTATAATTAATGGTGAACCACTTTGTGTTAAAAATACGATATACGTTAATTGACAACAAATCAAACAATGATAATGGTGAAAGCAGAATGACATTAAGTATTTTATGTGGGAGGTACATGACTATCAGTGCCTATCTGATGAAGTGTCTTATGAAGATCTACATGCAAAAACACGACCCCTGTCCGTTCATCAACATAACACTGCTTGGAGCGTCTTTCGCATGACATGTCGATCCATTTCATTCGAATTATTATTTTTTTTTTTTGCATTCCATAGTAACATGTAGACGGGAGTATTCATACACGTACAACGACATTCAAATGGGTAATGTGTGCTCTCTCGTTTATGCCCTAATAATACTCCCTGTCCCCATCTTCTTGTCCACTCTCATCTTCTGTATATTCTTTCAATAAATCTTCTTCACTGGAGAGCTGCTCTATTTCTATTTGTGTGTGCGGTTGTGCGCGTATGATGTGGTATCATGTTTCCCCTGTTTCTCAGGAAATTTGCCTTATCGTTTCGTTTGCCAGTTACTATTAGTTACTGCTCATGAGGGGACTGCATTCTACAAACTATAGGCTTTACAACAGTTCCCTCCATTTCCGACAACTTTTCCTTGATACTATCCTGTGTCAGTTTGCCTATCATGATAGCATTCCCTTAAAACTATAAATTGAATGAGGTGCATTGATTTCGTATGTATGGGCAGATGTGAAATTGCATTTTATACTTTTGCTGAAAATGAAATAAAATGAATGAACTGAAATAATTATAATAACAGTGTCGTCATTGCTGGATAACAAATAGTCCGAGATGTCACAGCTGGGGAACGATACGTAGGAAACGTAAAGATATTTAATCTACACAAATTAAATCTCTTCGAAAGTACGTATTCCCTTCTCTTGTTACTGACATCTATTGTTATTTTGTCTAGCATGCATGTAGTTGCCCCAACCTTTTGATGAGGTAAACCATAAGGTCTTTCATTATGCTAGAAATATTAAACTTATATGAAAGTCTGCTTATCCTTCCTTATCGTTCCCCAATCACAATCATCGGTCATTGTCATGTTTGGAGTCATTTTATTTACAACAATTACGGCAAATGGTTTCAAGAAAAACTTCGCGAATTCGAACATTTTGAACTGCCCAATTTTTTCAAACTTCACTGAAATAGGACTTTTTTTTTTTTCATTAAATTGACATGAATATAACTGGTGTAAATTCCCCTTGAATTTACACCCGCAGTTTGTGTATTATAATATATGTTTCACTCTGACTTCAATTCAATTCAGTTCAAATAATTCATTTACGTAAGTGCCAACACTACGTTGATAAATCACATGATAATGTATGCACGTGAAATGTATATTTAAGTGGTAATCACATGAAAACAGTGATGTGATACCTCCATGATAATGTAAATAACAAGAAAATGTTAAAATTAAAATTAAAGGTTTTTATTTGGATACGGAAGCGAGGGGTATTATATACACCATAATATGCCGAAAATTAAGACACATTTTTTTTTTTTTTTTTTTGGGGGGGGGGGGAAATTGTTTTGCCTGAGTTTTGTCTTCTATCAATATGACTGACTTTCAATTGATATAGGGCCTACTAGTAACAGTTTGTTATCATATACTGGATTTTTCGCTGACTGTTTACTTTAATATACCGACATTTAATAAAATTATTGACATTAGTCTAAGCTACCAATCCGCACCCTTTTCTGTATTTTTCACAGCTAGATTTGTACTACTTTGAAAAAACGTTAAAAACTCTATGTATAAGTATTCTTCTTGAGGGATTCACGATCTAACCATTAAAGTAGCTACTGAGTAGCCACAAGGTTACCAGAATAGCTATCAGGAACATTTGTTAGAAATGAAGTATGCAAACAAATGAAAGTGAATGCAACAATAAGCAACAATGACTCATATTTCGATCTAAAACATGCGTAAACATAATCACTAGTACATTTATGGGTATTGTATCTTTTAATCGCGACACATGCACCGGCGTAAGAATGTCTGCAAAATTGTCTTTGCCTCCCTGTTGGTAATCACATATACTACTGGCTGCATCCAAAGATTTATCGTCAAAGCGATATCCATGATGGAATATGCAATCGCACTGTGCGGCGACAACATGGACACGATGTAAGGCACGAGGCTGATAAATGACATGCCAGCAAGCAGGAGGATAGTACAGGCACCTCGAGTGTGAGACCGTTGACTGAAGGTGGTACGACGAAGGAACGTCTCTGGACCTGAAGACACCTGATCGACAGATGGTCCACAGGACTGCGACTTTTCTTGGGACGAATCAACGTTATCAGTCTTAAGATCCTTCTTGCTGCTGGGTTCGTCTGAAAAGGTATTCATACGAGCAATTCTCAGGGACATTAAATTCAAAGTTGTGGATACCGCCAGATTAACTATCGATGGCACAACGAAAGACACCTTTCCAACAAGGTTGATCCAGTCTGGGTAGTCGCAGTCTCGGTTAACGACACAAACACAGTATTCTGTGTGTATAAACGGTGATTTCGGAAATGGGAGGTAGAATGAGAATATCACACTTGTAAAGACTGTCCAGAGTGAAAAGGCTATTTTAACTCTCTGTGGGGTTACAATTATGCGGTATCGTAGTGGTCGACTTACCAACAGATACAAATTTAGACTGATGACACAAATACAAGACGAAAGTAGACTTAACAAAATCCGGCTCAGCGCTGGAAGGAATAGGTTTATCAGTCTGCACAATGCTGGATCCATGTTGGCCACATACCACATTATGGAATAGAGACACCAACACACGCCGAAAGATAGATTCAGGCAGGTAAAAAGCTTGTAGAGTAGTTTGGTGGTTTCTGGCTGTTTGACTTGTCGGCGTATGATGGCCAGAAGAACGGTGTTGGAACACAGAATCAAAACCATGTTAAGGGTAAGATACGTGCAGATAGGAGTCCATGTCAAAGCTGTAAAGTTAAACATGGTTTTAAGTGAGTAATCACGTAATTTGGTATAATAAGTATTTCTCTCAAATTTTTCCCTGGAGAAGCAAATTAACCAAAAGTAGCAACGAGAAGTGTTTTGGAAGTAAGAACTACAATTGAGTTTCCGCGTCTATTGGACTACTATGACTTGCAGATCACAAGAAATGAAAGCCAACGCTAACTTATTTCCATGGATGTTTATATCAAGTTCAAATCTATTGGTAGGCCTGTCATCTCACGTCATATGAGAAGCAATGATGCCACCTGAAGGTTTGATACCACATCCGATGAATTAAAAATTTGAATAAATCAAGGGAGCGTCTTCCTGGACATCATGCGGTAGATAATGATGTGCAGTCCGACCCTCAAATTTGGCCAATGAGATGGGGTTTTCTATGCACCGACAATAATCATTGTAGGTAACATTAAAATACAACACAGTCTGTGTAGATTAAAAGTGAATCTGATTGGCTGGAGAATTTTTTTTTTTCCCGCTGACTTCAAACAGAAATCAGGAAATCTTTCTATAGCATGTTCAAGTGAATCACATTCCATAACCTCAGCTATCTTTATTTTCTTTTTCTCATGGCACATCATTCTCCAAACATTAAACGGACAGCAATAAAGCGCGTCTTTTCTGCTTATCTCTGTGAATAATCATGATGAACCCACTATGAGTGATTTGACAATTTGTTTTTATGATGATAATATTTTAAATGATTATGGTGTAGAGCCAATGTTATATTAGAAGTATTTGGTGCAACAGACAGCGAGCCAGCACCCGTCTGATAGAGTTTTTATGAATATCGATTCCAATAGCAACTCCTCCTCTTGGGTCTCACGGTAAATTAACTTAACACAACTAAGAGCGTCTTACAGACGAGGAATCGATACTTTGAATTGGAATTTTATCTTATTTTCTTAGCTATTTGATATGATCTTGTATCAAGGAATATTTACAAGGCTTTATACCAGCTTTGAGAGAGGAGAGTTTGTATAAACCTGATAATAGCGAGCACATAACCAACTGTATATGTGATGTTCAAGGACATTGATTATCAAAGTGCGCTTAGACCTACAACGTATATGCAGGATAAGAAAGACACAAATAGAAACATGAAGGCTTGAGATAAGAAGAGAATGAGCGAGGTCTTGCTGGTACTCTTCTATTTCTTCCATTTTCTTCTATTTCTTCCATGTGTAAACACCCCCTGTATCATATACTCAGCAAAAAAAAGAGAGTAAACTCTTTTTCGAGTTCATAATTTTCACCGAAGATTTTGATGAAAATCAATGTATTATAAACCATATTAAAGGTAATGTAATTGGCTATCAGCCTAGTAGGTCAATATAAAGCGAGACACTACGCATGAGTGAACACATTAGTTTTTGTCCTTTAAGGCACAAAAGTAAAAATTGCAAAAATTGACATATTGTCTTTCATTTGCAAATACCCTTTTAAGATAAGACCACTTTAACACAATGAGAGACATAAATGAAATAGCAAAAAATAAGTTTTCGTTCTTTTTATAAATTTTCTTTCTCTTTATAACTTCAAACAAAATCACAGTGGGAAAATTAAGGGGGAAAATAAGAATTTTCTGTCGACTCAAACTTCAAATGACACAGGGAGTTAGGGCACAAGGATTATTAAATGAACATATCTTTATTTCATTCATTCAATGTAGTATTTAATTTAAGAATTCATGAGACAAATTCAAGAACCAAACATAATTTACAATATCCTTAATTTGAGAAACCAATTCAAAATCCTACCAGTTTTCTTTATTTTGCTTCTCCAATTTCATGATTTTGGATTTGACAGAAAATTCTTCATTTTGCTCCATTATTTTTAGCCTTTATTGATATTTTTGACTTCAAAAATATTATAGAGATCATAGGTATATTTTTGCAACTGAATTTATGTTTTGTTTTGTTTTGTTTTTTATCGTATTAAACTTGTCTTGCGTTCTGTTTGTAACATTGAAGAGGATTTGCGCATGAATGACAATTTACTCAATTTTGCAATTTTTACTTTTCTGCCTTGGAAGAGAAAAACAAAGGCGTTCACACATGCGTGAAGTCTGCCGTTTCGACTTTGGTTTGGTTAGTTTAGTAGACCAATTAGAAGGAGTAAAAAAAAAGACCCTAACATCAAAGCGCTCACATATTAATGCTTCAAAGGGAGTTTACCCCAAGTCCGAACATATGAGTTCAGTGGATATAAGAATATCAGAAGAACACTTCAGTGAATCTCAGGAAAATTGGTCAATCCGGGGGTAAAAAAAAGGTTTTTGCTAAATCGGAGTGTCGTCATTGCTGGTTTAAGAACAGTGCAGGATGTCACAGGAGAGGAACGAAAAGTAGGGAACATAAAGAAATTCTACGCAAATTAAATCTCTACTAAAGTACATATTCACTCCTCTTGTTCCTGACAATTGTTATTGGTCTAGCACATCATAATAGTTGCCCCTGCCTTTTGACTGACGTAAACCAAAAGTTATTTTATTATGCTAGAGATACGAAACTGATATGAAAGTCCGCTTACCATCCCCCCCCCCCCCCCATCGGTCATGTTTGTAGCTATTCTATGTATAATAATTACGGCACATGGTTCCAACAAAACTTCGCAAGTTCGAAACTTTTGAACTGTCCAATTTTCTCAAACTTCACTAATATACGAACATTTTTTTTTTCACTGAAATTACATGAATATAATTGTTCTGAATTCCTCTTTTATTTACACATGCGGTTTGCTGATATACATGTTTCACTCTGACTTTAATTTGATTCAGTTAAATTCAACAGAAATGATTTTCTTACGGAGGTTCAAACAGTACGTTGAAAAAATACCTGATAATGCAATGTATGTATGCACGTGAAATGTATTATGTATGTGGTAATCACACGAAAACAGTGATATTATACCACCATAATAATGTAAATAGCAAGAAAAAATGTTATAATGGCGGTTTTTACTTGGACACGGAAATGAGGGGTATTATATACATCATAATATGCCAAAACTAATACTCTTTGGGGGGGGGGGGGAGGATTCTTTTGGCGGAGGCTTGTCTTCTATCAATATCACTGACTTTCAAATATATTATCTTTAGTTTATCATATCCAGGATTTTTCGCTGACCATTGACTTTAATACACCGACGTTTAATGTGATTTACATTAGTCTAAGCTGCCAATTCGCACCCTTTTTCTGTATTTTTCAAAGCTAAATATGAAATACTTTGCAAAAACGTTAAAAATTTTATATGTTTGCGTGTAAATTGTTCCTAAGGGATTCACAGTCGAACAATTGGAGTAGTTACTTGAGTAGCTACAATGTAATCACTATCATGAATGGTTCTTAAAAAGAAGTACATGCAAACAAATAAAAGTGAATAAAAGGATAAACAAAACTGAATCATAACAAGATCTAAAACATGCGTAAGCATAACATGATGTGAGGCTAATCGAGACCAATGCATCGGCGTAAGAATGTCTTGAAAATTGTCTTTGCCTCTCTATTGGTAATAACATATACTATTGGTTGCATCCAAAGATTCATCGTCAAAGCGATATCCATGATGGAAAACGCAAATTTTGCACCATCCGGTGACAACACAGACACGATGTAGGGCACGAGGCTGATAAATGACATGCCAGCAAGCAGGAGGATAGTACAAGCTCCTCTCGTGTGGGACCGTTGACTGTAAATGGTACGACGAAGGTACGTCTCTGGACTTGAAGACACCCGATCACCGGAGGATCCACAAGGCTTCGAGTTTTCTTTAGACGCTTCAAGGTTATCAGTCTTAAGATCCTTCTTGCTGCTGGGTTCGTCTGATAAGGTATTCATACGAGCAATTCTCAGGGACATTAAATTCAAAGTTGTGGATACAGCCAGATTAACTATCGATGGCACAACGAAAGACACCTTTCCAACAATGTTGATCCAACCTGGGTAGTCGCAGTCTTGGTTCTCGACACAAGTGCAATATTCTGTGTGTATAAATGGTGATTTCGGAAATGGGAGATAAATAGAGAATATCACACTCGTAAAGACTGTCAAGAGTGAAAAGGCTATTTTAACTCTCTTTGGCGTTACAATTATACGGTATCGAAGTGGTCGACTCACCAACAGATACAAATTCATACTGATGACACAAATACAAGACGAAAGCAGACTTAACAAAATCCGGCTTAGTGCTGGAAGGAATAGGTTTATCAGTCTGCACAACGCTGGATCCATGTTGGCCATATACCACGTTATGGCGTACAGACACCAGCACACGCCAAAAGATAGATTCAGGCAGGCAAAAAGCTTGTAGAGTAGTTTGGTGGTTTCTGGCTGTTTGACTTGTCGGCGTATGATAGCCAGAAGAACGGTGTTGGAACACAGAATCAACACCATGTTAAGGGTCAAATACGTGCAGATGGGAGACCAAGTGTAAGTCTCTATGTTGAACATGGTTTAAGGTGATTACGCACTCTCAAGTGTGATAATAACTGTTTCACCAAGAGAAATCGCGGAGAAGCCAATGCGTGAAAAGTAGCAAAGAGAATTGCTTTGGAAGTAAGAACTACAACTGAGTTTCCGTCTGTTGGACTACTATGACTTACAGATCACAAGAAATGAAAGCCAGCGATAACTGTATTGCCATGCATGTTTATATCAAGTTCAAATCTATTGGTAGGCCTGTCATCCTACGCCATATGAGAAGAAAGGTTGCCACTGGAAGGTTTGTTTCCACATCCTATGAAATGAAAATTTGAATAAATCAAGGGAGTATCTCCCTGGACATCATTCGGTTGATATGTGCAGTCTAACCCTCAAATTTGGCCAATGAGATGGGATTTTCTCTGCACCGACAATAATCACAGAACACAAGTCTGTGTAGATCAAAAGTAAATCTGATTGGCTGGAGACTTTTTTCCCTGACTTCAGACAGCAATCAAGAAATCTTTCTTTAGCATGTTCAAGTGAATCTCATTCCAAAGCCTCAGGTATTTTGTTTGTAGTGGCACATCATTCTCCAAACATTAAACAAACAACTATAAAGCTCGTCTTTCCTGCTTATGTCTATGAATAATCATGATGAGCCCATATGAGTTCAAAATATGATTTTATGATGATGATATTTTAAATTATTATGGAGTAGAGCGAAATGTTATATTACAAGTATTTGATACAATAGACAGCGAGCCAGCGCCAGTCTGATAGAGTTCTTTATGAATGATTCCAATAGCAACTCCTCGCGGGTCTCACGGTAGATTAACTTAACACTATTGAGAGAGTCTTTCAGATGATGAATCGATCTTTACATTAGAATTTTATCTTTTTGAGCTATTTCATGTGATCTTGTATCAAGGAACATTGTATACAAGGCTTTATACCAGCTTTGAGAAATGAGAGTTTGTATAAACCTGATCCTGAGCACATGACCAACCGTGTAGGTGATGTTCAAGGTCAACGTCTGCTTAGACCTACAACATTTCTGCAAGATAAGAAAGACATGAATGGAGACATGAAGGCTTGAGATAAGAAGAGAGCGAGCGAGGTCTTGTCTATTTCTTGTCTTGTCTATTTCTATACTCGTCTATTTCTTACATGTGTAAATGTCCCCCTCCCTCTCAGTGCTATATACTAGATGTTACAAAAAGAAATTCCCTCTTTTAATCCTAAATAATTCAAAAACTATGTATCAGTAGCACTGACATTGATATGCGCCATAGCTGAATAGTGTACAATTTTGTTGGAGGTAATTTAATAATGACAGCTTAAATTAGTTTCATGAAGTTCAAAAACTATTTTTGAATTGGGTTTCAGATTTGGCTCTGTTTTCAACCCTCTGTACAAAATTTTGGTTTATTTAATTTTGCAAAGGGGTCAATTGGTGTGTATGGGAGTGTGTGGTTAACACCCTGGCAATGGCCCTGAACAATGGCCAGAATCGGAATGCTCTATTACATATTCATGAGAAATTCCACTATCACAGCTAGTCTTTATTCATCCTGAAATGTAGCGTATACAAACACATGAAACATGTGCGAATTCTGTTCGTGTGCACGCATTTTACCGTTATCATGAATTCAGACTAGCAGTACCCAGGGCAATCCATCATGAATTTTTTAAAAAGAATTCATGTGCCTTGGAGCAAGAGACCAGAAGCCTAGTCAGCAGAGCTCTGAAAAGGTGGTATTCATGGTATTCACGTGTATTGTTCAGGGACATTGTAAACACACACATCATTGGTTCTTGTGTAAAGTTCTATTTTGTACAGAGGGTTCAAATTTGACCAACATCTGGAACCGGAACTTAATTTTAGAATTAATAATGGATTTAACGAAACTGATTCATGTTCACATATTCAAATCACCTCCAACTAAATTGTACACTATTCAGCTATTAGTCTTATCAATAACAATGTTATCTGATGTATAGTTTTCGAAGTATTTAGACTCAAAAGTGGAAAATGTTTTTTGTAACACCTATAGTATATATATATAAAGGAAATGCATAAGATTTTTTTTTTAGCCAACTTCTTCCTTTATCATGGGATCCAATGCGTAGACGATGTAATGATAAGAAAGTAAATACACTTTATCTATATCATTGATTTACTTTACAATCACCATTGACACGCATATTGCAGTCATGCTTTCAACAAAAGAATTTACAGATCAGTCACTTGAAGTTGTCCATTTTTCTCAAATTTCACTGATATAAACATTTCTAAATTTACTGAATCCACTATCATTTGAGGTAAATTCGTAATTAATCTGCACATGACATTGATGCTTGTTAATAGGCTTCACTGTGAAAGGGGATGCTCGAAAAGTAAAGTAAGGATTCTTAATTGGTGCACATTTATATGTGGAAGTACCACGAAAACAGTGCTAGCAGGCCACCATGACAATGTAACTGACAAGGAACTATATCATGATGCTAACCGATACGCAAGCGAGGGGTATTCATCATAATAATTTTTGTCACAAATTATTTTCATTTTTATTGGGGGGGGGGGGGTATTACTTTGGCAAAAGTTCACATTCTGTCAATGTCACTACCCAAACTGGCAACAGATAGTGCCTGGACATTCTAGCTGCCCTGGCTTTATTAGACCGATATCTCAGGCGCGTGAGCCATTTTAATACGAGATAATTATACGCTACATGTCTTCATCATTTTTTCTGCATTTTAAGTTGTGTAAGCATTTTTTCTTGAGCTAGGGTTCACGATCTATCAATTTCAAAATCACCGAAATATCTACAAGGTTACCACAAGAGATGATTATCATGAACGCTTATTGGAAATCAAGTATATGCAAAAACAACAACAACAACAACAACAAAGGTGAATAAAAGGTTTTACAATAATGCCTCACATTTCGAACATCTTAAACATGAGTGAAAACATAATTGGCAGTATATTCAACTCTATTTTCTGACGTTCATGTGAGGATAATCGGGACACACGCAGCGGTCTACGAATATCTGGAAAATTGTCTTTGCTTCTCTGTTGGTAATCACATATACTATCGGCTGAATCCAAATATTATTTGTTAAGGCAACATCCATGACGTAGTACGCAGTAATAGTTTCCGGCCACAACATAGACACAATGTAGGGCAAGAGACTGAGGAATGACATGCCAGCAAGCAGGAGGACAGTGTAGGCACCTCGGGTGTGGGACCGTTGACTGTAAGTGGTACGACGAAGAAACGTCTCTGGACCTGAAGATAGCCGCTCATCGGAGGATCCACAGGGCTGCGACTTTTCTTGGGACGTCTCCAAGTTGCCAGTCGTAAGGTCCTTTGTTGGTTCTTGGAATTTGGATTCGTTTGGAAAGGTATTTCTACGAGCAATTCTGAGTGACATTAAATTCAAAGTCGTGGATACTGCCAGGTTAACTACCGCTGGCAAAACAAGAGACACCTTTCCAACAAAGTTGACCAACTCCTCATAGTCGCAGTCTGGGTTCACGACACAAACCCAATATTCTGTGTGTATAAATGGTGACTGCGGAAATGGGAGGTAAAAAGAGAATATCAAGCTCGTACACACTGTCCATAGTGCAAAAGCTATTTTAATTCTCTTTGGGGTTACAATTATACGGTACCGTAGTGGCTTACTCACTAACAGATACAGATTTAAACTGATGGCACAGATACATGACGATAAGAGACTTAACAAAATCCGGCTCAGCGCTGGAAAGAATAGGTTTATGAGCCTACAAAACGCGGGGTCCATGTTGGCCACGTACCAGGCTATGGCGTACAGACTCCAGCACACGCCGAAAGATAGATTCAAGCACGTAAAGAGCTTGTAAAGTAGTTTGGTGGTTTCTAGCTGTTTGACTTGTCGATGGATGATAGCCAGAAGAACGATATTGGACCATAGAATCAACACCGTGTTGATGGTTATATACGTGCAGATGGGAGTCCATGTCAAGGCCCTAAAGTTAAACATGGCTTAAAATGATCAGTCAATCTCAAGTGTGATAACTATTTCCCAAAGAGTATTCGTGGAGAAACCGTTGTATCAAAAGCAGCAAAGGAGAATTGCTAGGGAAGTAAAAACTAGAAATTGCGTCTTTGCCTAATAAATTCAATATGACTTGCACATCACGAGTGATGACAGACATTGATGTACCTACATGCAGTTGATGTCAAGTTCAAATCATTTGGCAGGTTTTGTTTTATCCAGGCTGATCTTTCCTCATACAACACATTTCAAACAGGCCACACGAGAAGGAAGGTTGGGACTTGAATGTTTCGATTCCGCCCCCGATAAAATGAAATTTTAAATCTAGGGAGCATCTCCGTGGACATCATACCATGAATTATATATTGTCCAACCCATTAGCCAATGAGAGGAGATTTTCTCTGCACCGACAATCACAGCAGTAAAGTCTCTGTACACTAAACATACTTGTGATTGGTCGGAATTTTTTCATCGTGACTTCAAGTAGCATTGAGGAATTTTTTTTTTCTCAGCATTTTCAAGCGAAACACAATCTAAAGACTCAGGTATGTTTTGTTGTTGTTGTTGTTGTTTTTTTTTTACGGCACATCATTCTCCAAACATTCACCAAACAGCTATTTGATTAGGCAAGTCTCTTTCCAGCCTTTCTGGGATATCGTGGTGAACCAATACGTTTTCAAAGCACACTTCGATAACGACGTTCTCTAAAATGATTATGGTGTAGAACGAAATGACATAGGAAGTATGTTTTTTTCATAATGAACAGGGAGCCAGCACCCGTCTGATGGATCTCTTTATTGAGATCTATTCAGATAGAACCTCCTCGTGGGTCTTACGGTTAATTAACTTAACACGACTGAGAGAGTCTTTCACATGAGCAATCAACCCTGTTCATTCGAATTTTATCGTTTTTATCGTTTTAAAATATTTCATATGGACATGTATGCATGAGTATAACTAAGCTTTACAGTAGCCTAATTAGCCATTATCGAGAGAGCCTGGTGTACGCATGATTACAGTGAGCACATAATCAGATGTATACGTAATGCACGAAAACGGGTTAAAGTCGGATACGACTACTATTATATATCTATGACAAGAAAAACTTGAACAGAGATATGAATGCTTGAGATAAAAAGAGAGAGAGAGAGCAAAGTCTAAATGGTACTTGTCAATTATTGTTACATAATTGTAGTGTACCTACACACACACACACACACACACACACACACACACACACACATATATATATATATGTATATATATATATATATATATATATATATATACATATATATATATATATATATATATATATATATATATATATATATACTATACATATATACTGTATATTATAATACACATTTGTCATTATTATAATATTACGGACTATCATCACTGGATGTCCCCTGCCAAGTAATGCAAACTATCATTTATCATTGAAATGACTATTTCACATTTTAACTAGGATACATAACATTCCCATAACTGAAAACCAAAATAGGACTAGGTATCTAAGTAAGGGTTTTTCTTTTATTTTCTCCAAATTCTCTCTGATTTTCTCAGGTCTCTATACGTATCAATGTACATATTGTGCAGTTGTGTCTATGTTTGTGCGATATCGCGCAAACATGTACACAAGAATGGGCAAAGCATTCAGTGATTTATACTCTCAGATGTACACATGGCACTGTGTCGCAGATCTGTGGCTTTATCACTGAAGAGATTCTTAACATAGTAGCGGTCGAAAAGACAGAGATCAAATGTGAAATCATTACGAATTTGAGGTGTTTTTTTTACAAGTACTGTGATGACACGTTTATTTCACACGGTGTATAATATTGCCATATATAACAGACTAGAGAATAGCAGCAATATGGTGAGACATTGAAATATCACGTCCGGTAGAACGCTACAACAATCAGTAAACATCAACAATGTAAATGCACTATAGCAGTGAACTGTCTGGAGCAAGAAGCATGCGATAAATGCGATAAATCTTGGGATAAATCGACCTGCAAACTACATCGATGTTTACATAAGAAAGAAGTTCTTTCTATTATCATAGATTAGAACTTGTATAATGTATACTAGTAGTTTATATGTCCTTTCTGATTTTTTTTTAATTTCGTTTGGTGTTGGTCAAGATATTGCACGATATCAAAATGAAATGAGCCATGGATATTAATATACGTTCGTGCAGTTTTTGTTAGCAAATCCTCCGCAGAATACTTGATATGTAAAGAAAAATTGATTAAATATGACATAAAAGTAACGTCCAGTAAAGTAATGATAATGATAATAATAATAATAATAATAATAATAATAATAATAATAATAATAATAATAATAATAATAATGTTAATAATAATAATAAATAACAATAATGGTATTGATCGTAATAAAAATGTCATGATAATTCTTCACCGAGTACTATCTTTATATTTCACGACACTTATGTTTTCTTACGTTATTCTTCACAAAATAGTACGCTCTCCCATAAACAATATGTACAATCTAATTTACAAATCAAATAATCATAACATATATCTGTCATGAAATTAAATGCTGGTGAAAATATCCAATCAGTGAACTGCATACTTGTAGTCACATTTCTGGTACGATAAAGTACATATCAAAACATGCCACACAATCTTATGTAAATGATACGCTTCATCAACAAACGTACGTACCACATTCAAAATGAAAAATTATATAATTATACTAAACGATAAAGAGAGACTTCTTTTTCATTGGACATCAAGAAGATACTTCAATATGTTATATATGGATACAACAGTTGGTAAAAATATTAGCATCGAGCAGCCAATAATCTCCGTTTTTCAATTTACTTATTTTCGGAACAGTTTTGATCGCTGTTGTGCTTGCCAAAGAATTTTCTTACCAACTGTGTGGAGAACCCATAAGTTAGAACTTATGTGTGCCTTTAGTAAAGAAGAAAATTCCATGTCAGACACACACGCACACAAAAAAAAGCAATTAATTTTATCGATATAGAAGTCGAGATTAAATGAAAAGTGATCGTTTCTTCAACGGTCTGGTGCTTCGTAATTACATTGCATCAATTTTTGAGAGTGTGTAAGAGAGTGTGTGCGTGACAAGATGCTTTAGTTGGGTGCTGTGATCCAGTGTCGAATGTACATGAAATCACTTCTTACTAATTGGTGAGAGCACTGAATGTAAAATTAATTAGCCGTGTCGACATTTGCTCCGCAGAAGAAAGAGACTGCAGAGATTCACACAAATGCGTTTCGCTTCGTTGTTTGAAACAATATAGGCCACTGGTTGCAACCACGTGTTTGATAGCAAGGCGATGTCGATGACGAAGTATGAGATCTGACTCTCTGGCCACGACATGGAGATGATGAACGGTGTCAGGCTGGCAAAGGACATGCCTGTTAATAGGAGAATAGTTGCAATACCTCTCACACGAGATCGGTTACGGATTATACGATGACTCAGGATCGCTTCATTACTCACAGATGAAATGGACTTGTTTTGATTGTGATTCAATATTTTTACCTGTTTTTCGCTGCTCCAACGGTTTATCCAGGTGAAACTATCACTTTTACGGGCGATTCGCAACGACAAAACATTTAAGGTAGTAGATACAAATAAATTGATCAGCGGCGGTAATATAAATGATGATTTTCTTACAACGGTTACCCATAACGGAGTGTAACAAGTGTCACGCATACACATACAGAAAATATTTTGTATAAAAGGAGAATTTGGAAATGGGATAAGAAAACAAAACATGAAAGTTGTGCACGTCACGCAAATAAATGTTGCCAATTTTAATTTCCTTGTTGTTACGATAAGTGGATATCGTAACGGTCGGCTGACCAAGATGTACAAATTGAGACTTATGCTTCCAATACACGAGGACACCAGACATAATGTTATCCGGGAAAGCACGGGGAAAAATGACGAGATCCATATGCACAGTACTGGATCTTCGCCAGATAGATACCACAGTACTGAGTAAAAGTACCAGTTAACTCCGAAAGTTAGATTTAAGCAACAAAACAGCTGATACAGGAGTTTCGTGGTTTCTTTTTGTCTGACTTGTTGACGGACGATCAGCAACAGTAACAAGTTTGAAGCGACAGAAAACGCTATGTTTGCGGTTAGGTGCGTACAAATATGAGTCCATGTGTATCTTGTGACGTTGGTCATTCTGTAATATTACACGTGACACGAAATTGTGGATTTGCTGGTAACAGTAGAATAATACCAACGCGTAATTCCAATTCCAAACAAGAATATAGGCTTGAGAAGTCAACATGAGAATATACCACCTCCTTAAGATAAGCTTGACCGACCACAGTGGCAGCTTTCACGTATCTTCTTGTACTTACTGGTTATTTCTATACTTATTCAATTCTACCACAGCTCAAAACGATCAGAAAATTGTAGAATCTGAGAACTTAGTATCCAAAACGCGTTTAGAGGAAAAAACATTATCCATATATATAGATTCTAAACATAGAACACTATAGCGCAGAATAAGTCTCACATACATCCGAAGTTGATGTTACATTTCCTCCAGACTCAGTTGAAATTTGAACAGTTCTCTTCGGCAGGAGATGGGCTCCTTTTGGTAGCACTCTCCAGGACTGAATACAGGTTGCCAGTTATGCGTCAAAACTTGCCTCACTGCGCTCGAATGCATATTTGCTAGTCGTGCACTGCATATCAAGGAAGCTGTTCTGTTTGGCCAGGGAGGTATCACAAACCATTCTGGTTTACCCAACCACATTACAGACCACACCAAGTAAGCATACAAACAGGCCTGATTGGTCCACATGCCTCTTCTCGAAATGTGTGCGCTCGGTGCCACTTCCTGATAGTACATTCAAATGCTATATTCGCCTTGTGATAGTAATATCATGCATTCTTAATGGAAAATGAAAGTAAAAGAAGAAAGGCACTAACAGTCACAGCAGATCAAACCTTGCATTTTTCTGGCTACGCAAGTAGGTTCGAATCCAATATCTACGTATTATGAATGACTCCTATCCTTGAGTGATAAGAAATACTTGTCTGTCATCAGAAAAGATGTAGAATTCACTGTACAATAACCTTTGTTCCGTCGTGTTACAGATTCTATTTGGAATGCCATACTGTTCCTTTGATCTGCTCAGTATCTTTTTTCTTTCAAATGGTCTGACTTTAACTGTTTGAAGAGATTAAGAAAACTCAACCTCGTAGACAACTGCCAATTATTTACAGGTTCAATGATGGGAATCCTCTTTACATGATGAGAGCCCGGGAATTGTGTAATAGTTGTAAAATATGCAAATGGATTCTACAGCACTGAAAGTTAAATATTCATTTGTAAATGAATATGCGATGTATAAAGTAATGTCGTACTCATGAGTACGACAATTTGTTATTCTGAAGGTTCGTTAATCCGAAAATAATAATGATTAGGTTGGTTATTCCATGGGTTCATTAATGCAATAACGAAATAAGTTTCCTATTTCCGAAGGTTTGTTTGTACGAACTTTTTTATTTTAATTTTCGGATTTAATAACGGTCTTTATTTCATTTTCAGGATAACGGACCTTCGGAATAACGAACCCCTTTTCACTTTCGTAGTATCGAACCTTCGAAATAACAAACCTTAGGAATGACGCCACAAATTAATGTTCGGATTAACTTACCATATTTCACATCCTGTTTAACTCAAATGTTGGTGTAGGGATTTTGTATATGTTGGAATAACGAACCTTATTTCATTTTCGGATTAATGAACCTTCACAATAATCACCTGTTCTTATCATTAGTAACTAACTAGTAATTAGTAACTGACACACCATCTCATCTCAGTTCTGTCTTAAACAGAGTAATTACCATTTCTTCAGGAAGTCTTCTGTCTCCTAAAACATTATTTCGTAAGCATCATAATCGCGTGAACAATTTACGTAAATGGGCTTTGCAAAACAATTTATTTTACATATAGTAAGTTTCTTGAATTTATCATGATCTGATAGATAGACATGTCTGTATAATACAAACAAATTTATTTATCGCAGTTAGAAAGCTTCAAATCAAAATTAATACATTGACAAAACAAACAGAGCAAAGTCTTTCTTGAATCATGTCAAAAGTTCTAGTTTGTTACAAAATCTGGTACATGTCATGAGGTTAATCTTGGCCTTCCCGCCATGGCCCAGTGCACGCATCGCCTAGCCGATATGCTACGGTAGTGTCCTGAAGTCCCTCAGCACGCACCTCATGCTTGTTCCAGAGTGCCGTGTATCTCCCAGTAAAGCGTTCATCCATCTCATTTTATACTTCAAAGACAAGTTCACCTTCATAGACATGTGGATTGAGTGCATGCAGCAATATCAATAGAACACATTAGCAACAGTTTGAGGAAAATCAGACAATCTGTTTAAAAGTTATGAATTTTTGAATCTTCTGCTTAATAATCACTGCTGGATGAGAAGACTACTACAGCTTGTGATGTCACATGTGTTCAACGATATAAAGAAAATATGAGGAAAATAATTTTCACTTTTATCGCATAATAAAAGAACTCTTAACTTCCCTCTTTCAGAAGGCAAGGGGAGTAATATTTCCCATAACATACGTAAGTGACGAGTCAAGGAAATTCGCACTTTTTTCAAGAAGTAACATTTCGTGAAATTCTCTTTATAATTATTTTCCTTATATCGTACGCATGTAACGTCATACACTCTAGTAGTCTTCTCATGCAGCAGTGACTGTGCAGATACTTTAAACATTCATCACTTTTGAATGGATTGTCGATTTTCCCCAAACTTTCACTGATGTGTTCTACAAATATTACTGCATTCACTCAATCCACATGTATATGAAGGTGGATTTGTCCTTTAAAACTAACTAACAATGACCTATCATTATGCAACTGTCCGCTAAATTAGTCCATGATGAGGCATACACTGACGAAGAGGGGAAAAAACCCCAACAACAACCAAAAAGTCTATATTTGTATTATCTTTGGCTACACAACCAACGAACAGAAGCGTAATTAAAACATAAATTCAAACCCGTGCAAGTGCTTACCAAAAAATAAAAAAAAAATAATAATGATATCAATAATAAATCCCGTATTAAGACGTCAATAACGTGTCCCTGTACTTTCACTGTCTATGCAACAAACAAACCTATTTCACAAAATGGAAAGCAGACTTCATATCTATCCAAATTTGATTTCTATCCTGACAAAATATGTTATACAGGTACTTATTCCAATGCCCTAATTGCTATATTGTAAGGTGAGATTGTGGATTTCAACCAAACAGTGAATATAGACCGCGAGACTGCAAATAGATAATTTAAAACGTCGTCTGATTTTCGTTTTATGGCCTGGTTATGAATGTGAAAGTGTCAAACAATATTGAAAGGCAAACAGTCATAAATCGGGCATCACCGCTGCCATGGATAAACGGTGTTCTATGCCTTTATGGCCTTATTTCTTAGGTTGCGCCATCTCTTCGATGTAATGTCAAAAAAGAGAGCCTTGCAAAGTTGTTTTGCTTCGCTGTTTGTAAGAATATAACACAGTGGTTGCATCCAGATATTTGATGTCAGTGCAACATCAAAGACATACAGTGCGATATCACTCTGGGGCAATAAGGAAGAGACAATATACGGTATCCATGAGACAAAGGACATGGCGGACAGGAGAAGAACCGTCCTGATGCCCCTCATGTGGGACCTGTGACGCATTGTGTTACGTCGAAGGATCGTGTCAGGGAAAGAACGAAGTGTTGCGGAGTATTTACGCGCCACATCCGAGGTATTGCTCATCCTCATTTCATTCCTACAGTTCGAACGAACACTACTGCGGGCAATTCGCAGGGATAGAAGATTAAGAATGGTAGACACCACTAAATTAACAAAAGGAGGTAAACTTAGGGAGAGTTTTCTTGTGACGTCTGTCCATAATTGTAGAGAGCAGTCTTCGTACCTCAAGCACATGCAGTAGAAATTTTCTATAAATGGTGAATGCGGATAGGGGGCAAGATAAATAAAAAGTACAAATATCATCAGAGAACACAAGAACACTGAAACCTTCACCCTTTTCGTCGTAGCTACGGTGTAGCATCGAAGTGGTCTGCTAACAAGAGCATACAAATTTAGACTGATGCTAGATATACATGACGAAAGAAGACATAGCGTCACCCGGGATGGCAAGGGGAACCATGTCACTGTAGGTAGGCATAGACTGGGATTTGTTTTTGCCAAATGCCAAAATATCATGAAAAGACACCAACAGATTCCAAGCAGCATGTTCATCAAGCCGTACACCTGATACAGTATCTTTGTTGTTGCTGGCTGCCTGACCTGCCGTCGAATGACGACCAAGAGGATGATGTTTGAAGATGTTGAAAGCAACAAGTTCACAGCAAGAAACGAACAGATGGGATCCCAGTTTGGCTCTGATGTGACGTTCATGGTAAATTTTGTTCAGATGACTCCATGAAATCCCAGAAATGCAAAGTTTCAAACATTATTTCTGGGTTATAACACTAGCAAAGAGACTCAGAGAAACTTTGAGTTCCTCAAACGTTCTGATATGTGCAGTGCATTAGCAATGAGTTAACTTCTAAGGATTTATAAAATATTGAATCTTACCAGCTATTATTGAGAGTTTCTTCCGTGGACATGAAAACACCACAACGCAAACACACTGAGACATTTTACGATTAACCCAGGGCTGGTCAGTAAAAAAGGACCGTTTTGAAGGTTGTTTGTCTAACGGCATCAAACGTCAAAATGCTTTATGCTGCAATGCTGGGCACTGCTCACGTTTGTCATCGTATGTTTCGTACACCAATTTTCTTGAAGATGATGTATCACTCGGGAAGCTTATTAAATGCACCTGATTGGCCACTACTGAGACCTCTGCAGTCAGTGACAGTACAGCTATTTTTTCCCTTGAGCCACGAACTTTCCAGCATACAAGCTGTTGAAATCAAGGGGAGCATTTCATGAAGCGTTTTGTCGGACAAATTTGCGCTCATCCAATCCGATGCAATGATGTCAGTAGCTCTTAAAATAGTTTGTCAGAAAAAAAAAAATCAGACAAAACGCTTCAAGAAATGCCCCCTGGAGATACTAGCCTCTCTTTCTGTTTACAAAGGCCTGGAGAGTATAGATATTCTTTTTCCCTTGTTTGCTTTCAAAGCACCGTGTCATAAGTCATGAGTGATTATGTACTTCTTTGAGTTTCAAAATCAAAATTTACATAATGAAAGGTAATCCTTTATGCCGTGTATATTCCGCACCAATATAACGACAAGTCCTACATCTGTGCATACCATTGAACTTTTTCTTTAGTTCTGTCTATGCATTTCAATAAGTATAAATAAATTAAATGAACTTCTTGCACGCCTTAAACGCTTAATACCATTACAATCAATCGAATAAAGCCATCTACTGAAAATCATGCGCTAAAGTATAGTATTGTTACGAGCATTGGAGCCACGTATCATCGATTTGCTCGCTGATGTATCAAGCTTTGGGGAAAAATGTCTTCACTTGTGTTTAACGTGTTTAATGTGAAACGTAACTTAATTGTTCATCTGGTAATTGTGGATTGAATCATTAACGGCAATTATCTTTCATAGTTCTATGACAATTTTTGCGGGGGTGAACCAGTAAAAAAATTCCATCTATCTCATTTAACTGCACTAATGTGAGTTAGCTGTTATAATATTTTGCAATACTGCATAAGTTAGAAAACCTAGAATGCTAAAGAATTTAGCCATCAATGTTTTCAGACGTGTTAGCTCCCCATACAATTGCGTAGATTGTACAAAGATATTTGCGGAAATAGTGTGTGATGATACTAATGAATCTATTGTTCAGCTTTACATATATTTCGAAAATTTAGTCGACGAAAGAAAGTTAGGCAAAGTTCATTGGCCTCACTGTTTGTCAATATGTAAACTATTGGTTGCATCCATGTGCTGGAGGTCAGCACGATATCATACGCGTAAAATCCAATGCCACTCTCTGGTAATAATACCGACACAATATGCGGTATCCAGCAAACGAAAGATATGCCAGTTATCAGGAAAATGGTGAAAATCCCCTTCATCCGTGACTTATGCCGCAAGTTGTGCACTGCCTCATTTCCTTTGTAACGCTTACAAATTTCCGATGACATCGATGGAATCGTTTTTAAGCTGTTAGTTGAATCACGTTTTGTCCTGGTATCAGAAAGCTGAATATTGTATTTGAAACGCAAGCTTTGACGAGCAATTCGTAGCGATAGGATATTGAAACTCGTAGCTACCAACAAGTTAATAAATGGAGGTAAAGACAGAGAAAGATTCCTCATAATATCGGCCCACAAAGGGAAGCGGCAATCTTCGTCAAGCATGCATTTGCAGTAGAAATTTTGCATAAACGGTGACTCCGGAAATGGGAGAAGAAAAGAAAACAGTGCAATCGTCAAGAAAGTACCGATCCAAAGTGTAGCTTTAATTTTCTTGACTGTGACGAGAACGTAATACCGCAGAGGCCGACTCACCAACAAGTACAAGTTCATGCTAAGGATACAGTTACAAGATGTCACGAGACATAGTGTGACTCGGGTCAGCGCCGCGAAGAATGCTGTAACATATTTACACAAAATATGATCCGTGTTGGCTACATACCACAGAATTGTGTAGGTACTCCAACAAAATCCTGTCAAGAGATTAAGGGAAACGTACATCTGATAGAGCAGTTTGGTCGTATTCTGTTGCCTCACCTCTTGGCGAATAATGACCAAGAGCAAACTGTTCGCCAATATTGTAAGTACCATGTTCACGGCAAGAATGGTACAGACAGGGGTCCATGTGTGATGCGTAATGTTCATCATGCTGCGAGCGTTTTATTTCTTGAAACGAAACGTCTTGTTTGTGGAAAGCTATATCTCACTCACTTGAGAGGCACTGAAATAACAGATGATCAGGGACAGAGCTATTTCTCATTCTCTTCCTCACATAGAGACAAACACAGACCACTCATAGAGCCTATGCACACATGGTCAGCAAAAGCCAAAGATTTGTCGTTGACGAAGAGTTAACTGGTAAGGCAAATTCGCTGTCTGGAGACCGCAATTCTTGCTCAAGTAGAACTCTTCCTCCAAATGAGGAGTGAATTCGTGCAAACTAATAGCGGCTGCGCATAGTTTTGGACAGCCCCTCGAAATCTTTGCACGTATTTCCCGCGAGTCCTGGTATTAGACAGTTTCCCCTCTCTTATGCTAATGTTAAAAGTGGTTTAACTGTATCTGATTGGCTACTGGATGTGTATACACTCCCTAACACTGTCATTTGCTGTCGTATGGCCTAGTAGATATCACGTATTCTGAACAGCTTAATCAAGGTCACCATACAGATACTTAGCAATGCCTTAAAAGCTTCATGTCATATATAATTCACGTCAAGTGTAAGCTTCGTGCTGTCTAGAGTGCATTACTAATTCTAAAAGGTCAGTGGTAATCCTTTATGAAGTGTATTGTGCGCTAATATGAAAATTGTATGTGCGTGTCGCTTAACTGTTTTGTGCATGCCTAAACCAATCAACTAATTGGAGCCAATCAAATCAAATCAAATCAAATCATCCAGTAAACAACAGACGCTACAGTCAACAATATTTCGTGATTTGGTCGTGAGCATTTGGGAGTTATGGGGCCACAGTTGTTGCAGTACAAGTATATCTATATCAAGCCTGGATTAAATATATCACATTCTAGCGTTGTGACAAATAAAAAAAGAACAGGATTATGTATGACATGTTGATCAAAAAATACTGGCATTTTCATTTCAGTGCTTCAGAAATAATTTCTTAGGAAAATCCCATTAAACTTTCTTTCCATGTTAAATAGGCTACCATCATTTAATACAAAAAATAATTTTATTTCTTGCAGAATATTGTAGGACTTGGAGGATGTTAATACGCTCGAGAAGGCAAGCATCGACAGGTTTATGCTTTTCCACTTTTCTGGCGTTACGACCTCGGCATGTAAGCCTTTGATAGACAAATCATCGCTAAGTGTGTGATGACACTGCTGAAATATTTACTCGGTGCAGCACAATATATTTCTGAAATTGAGTCGACGAGCAAAAGCTATGCAAAGTTCACTGACTTCGCTGTTTGTCAGTATATAAACCAGTGGTTGCATCCATGTGCTCGAGGTGAGGACGATATCGTACACGTAAAAGCCAATGACACTATCTGTCGATAAAACCGACACAATATGCGGTATCCAGCAGATGAAAGATATACCGGTTATCAGAGAAATGGTGAAAATACCCTTCATTCGTGACCTATGTGACCTACAAGATAATGTGGACACTGCCTCACGTCCTGTAGAACGCTTACACATATACGATGATATCGATGGAACTGTTTGTAAGCTGTTCGTCGAATCACGTTTTGTTCTGTCATAAGAAATCTGGATCTCAGTGTTGTATTTGAATCGTAAGCTTTGGCGAGCAATTCGCAGCGACAGGAGATTGAAACTCGTAGCTACCAGCAAATTAATAAATGGAGGTAAAGACAGAGAAAGATTTCTCATAATGTCGGCCCACACAAAGAAGTGGCAATCCTCGTCAAGCACGCATTTGCAGTAGACATTTTGAATAAACGGCGACTTCGGGAACGGGAGAAGAAAAGAGAACAATACGATCGCCAACATAGTACCCATCCAAAGTGTAACTTTGATTTTCTTGACTGTCACGACAACGTAATACCGGAGAGGCCGGCTCACCAACAAGTACAAGTTCAGGCTAAGGGTACAATTACACGATGTCACAAGAAAGAGTAAGACTCGGGAGACGGCAGGAAAGATTATGGCGATATATCCGCACAGGACATGATCGTTGTTGGCTGCATGCCACAAGATTGTGAAAATAGACCAACAAACTCCAAATGACATGTTAAGGGAGACGTAAACTTGGTAGAGCAGTTTGGTTGTCTTTCGTTGCCTTAGCTCGTTGTGAATAAAGGCCAGAAGCAAACTGTTCGCAAATATTGTAAGTGTCATGTTCATGGCGAGAACGGTACAGACTGGGATCCATGTGTGATTCGTGGTGTTCATCATGCCGCGAACGTTTTTGGAACGAATCGTCTTGTTTGTGGAAATCTACAGCTCCATCACTGCAGTAATTAAATAGTTCACTTGAAAAGATGGCAAAAGAAAGTTGAGAGGCACAGTCGTGACAACTTAATCAGTCAAGTTTTGAGAGGTACTGAAATATTCCATGATCACAGACACAATTATTTCTCATTCCGTCCCCACATTTACAAATACGAATCAGCCATACAACCTGAGCACACCTGGTCACTGAAAACCGAATGTTTCCTCCAACAGACTAACGGAAACAAATATCTTACAGGAGGGTACAATCTGTCGCTGACGGAGAGTAAATTGGCTTTAAAGGCAACTTCACTCTCTGGGGAGACCTCAACTATGTCCAATGAGCGAGGAGTGAATGTGTGCGAAATACGCCGAGCGCAGTTTTGGATGGCCCCTCGAAATCATTGCACGTGATATCCTTGAGTTCTGGTATCAAATATTTCCCTGTCGTATGCTAATCTTAGAAACGCCATCTTTGCATCTGATTGGCTACTTGATGTCTATACTCCCTTTGCATCAAATATTCTAGACAGTTTCATCAAGGCCAATATACCAGATTCTCAGTAATGCTTTTTTCAAGCATCTTGTCATAACTCAAGAGTGATGTAACCTCTTTGATGTCTAGAGTGCATGTATCAAGTTTAGATGATCAGCAGCAATAATCTATGAGGCATGTACTTTGCATTATGAAAAGTATATGTACATATACATCCATGAAAACTATATGTACATATCATTTCACTTTTTCTTATGCACACTTCAAACTCATTAAATCATTTACCCAATCAAATTGAATCATGCACTGAGCATCATATACCAAAGTTAATAATAATCAATAATTTAACTATTTTTTTTTAATTCAATGTGTCAACGAATAATCATGCATATCTGAATCTAGCTTGGGTTAAAGGTATGCCATCTTTACGTATACTAATGTCGATTCAAACATTAAGGACGTTTTCATTTTTTTGTTTTTTTTTGGTAAGGGCTTCTAAGGTAAACTCCAGCGAACTTTCTACGGATGTTAAATAGGCTGCCTTCATTGTACAAAACATCTGACAGGATAATACGACTTAAAAGAACGTCAGACGATATACATACATGAATAAGTTTGATTATTTTCGTTTCCTCCTTGGCTTGTTAGCAACCTTTGCACATAAACCGCAGAAAATATATCCAATTGTACAATATGCGATAATCACTATGCTGAAATAATCATTCAGTATGGCATAACATATTTCGAATATTGAGTCGATGAAAGAAAGTTCGGCAAAGTTCATTGGCTTCGTTGTTTGTCAGTATGTAAACCAATGGCTGAATCCATGAGCTTGAGGTAAGGGCGATATCATACACGAAAAATGCTATGTTAGTTTTTGTCGATAATACCGACGCAATATGCGGTATCCAGCAGACGAAAGATATACCGGTTATCAGAGAAATTGTGAAAATCCCCTTCATTCGTGACTTATCAAGCAATGCTTTTGCTGTCTTGCGTTGTGTAAACATATTGCAAAAGCGTGCTAGCATCGATGAATCTCGTTTCACGGTATTAGTCGATTCAGGTTGCGTCATGATATCGAGTTTAAGTTCAGGGTTGCATTTAAAACGCAAGCTCCGGCGAGCAATGCGCAGCGACAGGAGATTAAATCTTGTAGCTACCAGAAGGTTAATAAGTGGAGGCAAAGATATCGAAAGGTTCCTCATGATGTCGGTCCATACAAAGAAGCGGCAATCCTCATCCAGCACGCATTTGCAGTAAAAATTCTGAAGAAACGGTGACTTCGGAAACGGGAGAAGAAAGGAAAATAATGCGATCGTCAACATAATACCGATCCAAAGTGTAGTTTTGATTTTCTTGACTGTCACGAGAACGTAATACCGGAGAGGCCGGCTCACCAACAAATATAAGTTCAAGCTAAGGATACCATTACATGATGCCACAAGACAAAGTAAGACTCGGGAGAGCGCGGGGAAAAATGTGGTTACATATTTGCAAAAGACATGCTCGGTGTTGGCTACATACCACAAGATTGCGTAAAGACACCAACAAACTCCCAGTGATAGATTAAGGGAGACGTACATCTGATAGAGCAGTTTGGTCGTCTTCTGTTGCCTCACCTCTTGGCTAATAATGATTAAAAGCAAACTGTTCGTAAATATTGAAAGTACCATGTTCAGGGCAAGAACGGTACAAACTGGGGTCCATGTGTGATGCGTAATGTTCATCATGCTGCGAGCGTTGTTGGAACAAATTGTATCGTTTATTGAAAATCTACTCCAGTAATGAAATAGCTGTCTAGGAGAGGTGGCAATGGTAATTAAGAGTTTAATTTGCGATATGCCGGTTCTTGAGAAGTCCATATAATGATCACGTAGCGGGAACAGTTATTTGTATCTCTGTCCCCACAGCTATACAAACCAGCTCATCAGGTGTCGAGTCTGAGCACACCTGGTCAGCGAAAGCAAAGTGTATTTTACTACAGAATTGAAGAAACAAATATCTGGCATGAGGGTACGACTTTGTCGTTGACTTGAAGTGAAGTGTTCAGGCAACTTTACTGCCTTGAGACAGGAACTCTGACCAAGGAGCTAGAGCTCTTCGTATGAACGATGAGACAATCTGAGCAAAGTACGCTGCATGCTTAATTTTGGACAACCACTCGAAACCCCCTCTATGCTAGTCTTATAAAAGATGTCAGTGCATCTGATTGGCTCCTGAACGTGTATACACCCCAAGGCAGCATCTATTGCTGTCGTATGCCTTTTTACCAAGTGTTCTGAATAGGTTCATCAGTATCAGTGCGCAGATATTCAATAATGCCATTTTCTAGGTACTGCCATTCTTTTTATTGCCACCGGAAAAAGAATAATCTAACAGACTCGGGTTATATCATTCTAAATGTTTTGTTAAAGAAAGGGTCACGTGATCACATTGACCATAAAAATAGATTAAAAACACAACTTCATGGTGTCAGCTATGACAGGCAGCCTCATATACTTAAACATATTCCGGGACTGCAAGGATATCTTCCTTTGTGGATATTTCAGTAGAAATGTTGAATGATGCAAATCATCTTTTTTTTCATCTATGAAAAATACGCTGATAAATGTCCCAGTGTTAGGTATTCCCTATAACTTCTTTGATACAAGCTATGTGAAAGTGCATAACAATAATAATCTGAAAGAAAGATATTATTCAGAGGGGTGAAGGTTCTGGTGTGAGTTTCTTCAGTTTGTCTCCCTCTACAAATTAAATTTGTTAAGATCGCAACTGCTCATCTGTAAATTAACAAACATGTCGGAAAAAAAAGGAGCCAGTGGGACTCGAACCTGTCATCTACTGCTTTCCGGGCAGCGACACTACCACCAGGCTGTCCCTGGTTGCCGGCAGTGACACGATGAACATGGAACAAATACCCAAGCTCCGAAATTACGACATTGTTATGTTAAGTAGTCCAAGGCGGACAAGGCATAGAATAAATGAAAGAAAGATATAATTCAGAGGGGTGAAGATTCTGGTGTGAGTTTCTTCAGTTTGTCTCCCTCTACAACATGGGCGTAAATCCCGGGGGGGGGGGGGGGGGGGGATGGGGGGGATATATCCCCCCCCCTGAAATGGAGGAGGGGGGGGGATGGCCTGTACAATCATCCCCCCCCCCCCCCTGAATTTTGAGGGGAAAAAATGGAGGAAGCAGAAATGTGATTGTATCAATTTTGGCATATTGGATGACGTTTGTACGCCGGCCTTCAGACAGGTAACAGAGCTGAACAGTATTCTATCTTGTAGGAAAATGTATAATTTTCTCAAGCGCTCGCTCGCTTCGCTCGCTCGCGAAGAAAGTAACATCGACATACACTGTAAGGTATGGCTCAGGCGTTGACAACGTCAAATAGTATAGGTCTACATGTAAACATGCTATGACGCGAGTAACTGGGGACCATCTGCAAAATATGTACGAAAACATACAAACAAACAATAACAACTTTATCGCCATAATTGAATCCCCTCCATTTCCTGAATCATTCCTGAGAAACGACAGTGACTGATGACTCAGTCAGGATACATCTATGGGCATACCAAGGGAAGATCAGGGACGTCGAATCTATGGGGGGCAAAGGGGCATTTGCCCCGCCCCAAAGGAAGTGTTTAGACAGACAAATCATTTATCCCCCAAGCAATTCCCGGATGAGGACAAATCTCGAACATTCTTAATGGAAAATTGTCCAAATATCGCCAGATCTATGCACCAGATCGTTGTATTGCAATCATGAACATGCAAAAGGTCCGCTAATACACCTATACAGGATAAGGGATAAACTTTGTACACTTTTGACATAGACGTATATTCCCTAAATTATCAAAGAGTGTGCAGCAGATCTTTCACTTAACAAAAGCAACCTAATATGTATAGAGGCGTCGATGGGGGGGGGGGGATAGTTCTCAAATAAAAGTGGGACAAACAAAAGCGAAAAATATAGCTACAAACGGCAGTTTTTGGAGTGTAAAATGTTAAAATATTAAAGCTCGCTCGCTCCGCTCGCTCGCATTTAACCGCTATGCCATTCTCCTGATGTTACTGCCAGTGATTGACAGCAGGTGCACCCGGTGCGCCCCCCTTAATTTCCAAAGCGAAAATATAGCTACAAAAGACAGTTTTTAGGACTGGAAAATGTCAAAATTTTCAAGCTCACTCGCTTCGCTCGCTAGCATTAGACGTATGCCATTCTCCTGATGTTGCTGCCAGTAATTGCCGGCAGTTGCGCCCGGTGTGTCCTCTTAATTTCCAAAGCGAAAAAATACAGCCACAAACGGCAGTCTTTGAGTTGACTGTAAAATGTCAAAATTTTCAAGCTCGCTCGCTCCGCTCGCTCGCATTTAACCGCTATGCCATTCTCCTGATGTTGCTGCCAGTAATTGCCGGCAGTTGCACTCGGTGTGCCCCCTAAATTTCCAAAGCGAAAAGGTATAGCTACAAACGGCAGTTTTTAGACTGTAAAATGTCAAAATTTTCAAGCTCGCTCGCTCCGCTCGCTCGCATTTAATCGCTATGCCATTCTCCTGATGTTGCTGCCAGTGATTGTGAGCAGGTGCGCCCCCCTTAATTTCCAAAGCGAAAAATATAGCTACAAACGGCAGTTTGGGGACTGTAAAATGTCAAATTTTTGAAGCTCGCTCGCTTCGCTCGCTCGCATTTAATCATTATTCCATTCTCCTGATGTTGCTGCCAGTAACTGCCAGCAGTTTTCGCCCGGTGCGCCCCCCCCCCCCTTAATTTCCAAAGCGAAAAAAATACTAGTACAGCCACAAAGGACATGTGGGACTGTAAAATATCAAAATTTTCAAGCTCACTCGCTTCGCTCGCTCGCATCTAATCGTTATGCCATTCTGATGTTGCTGCCCGATTGCTGGCAGTTGCGCCCGGTGTGCCCCCATAATTTCCAAAGCGAAAAAATACAGCCACAAACGGCAGTCTTTGGACTGTAAAATGTCAAAATTTTCAAGCTCGCTCGCATTTAACTGCTATGCCATTCTCCTGATGTTGCTGCCAGTAATTGCCAGCAGTTGCTCCTGATGCGGCCCCCCTTAATTTCCAAAGCGAAAAAGTATAGCTACAAACGGCAGTTTTTAGACTGTAAAATGTTAAAATTTTCATGCTCGCTCGCTCCGCTCGCTCGCATTTTATCGCTATGCCATTCTCCTGATGTTGCTGCCAGTGATTGACAGCAGTTGCGCCTGGTGTGCCCCCCTTAATTCCCAAAGCGAAGAATATAGCTACAAACGGCAGTTTTTGGACTGAAAAATGTCAAAATTTTCAACGCAAAGAGATTTCACCGTAGGAGGGGGAAACCCCCCTACCATACCCTCCCCACTCGCTTGATTCGTTCCCTCACATAACCGCTCCTCCTAAGATCAAATCCTGTCTACGCCGATGATAGGCCCCATTATTTAGTAGGCCTTCACAGTGATATGTCGCACAGCAAGAGTTGAAATACCACGATTTTGTCATTCAATAATATATTGTGAATATTTCATTTTCTTATTTTTTTTTTAAGAAAAGAAAACAAAATTTTCACCACAAGTGAGCACCAGATCGCTGAATTTCAGGTCTGAAAATGCAAAATCTTCCTCGTGTGGGAGAGGGATACCCCCCCCCCCCCATACACACCCTTCCCCCGTTCCGTCGTTCCGCTCCCTCTCACGGATATTTCAAAAAAAAAAAAGAATGTTTTCATACTTTTAAGGTCTGATTTTCCGCCGAAAGTCGTCTGACAAGCAAAAAAACAACGCAACAAGAACAAAAAGTCTTTATGTTGTTGCTGCCACTTTTCTCCCACTTTATATTTCATGCAAAAGAGTGGGGCATCCGATCCCTGTAAAGTGTGTGTGTGTGTGGGGGGGGGGGGCACAAAGCTTCTCCCCCCCCCCCCTCACCCCCCGCCCCCCATCCCCCCCCCCCCCAAAAAAAAAGGCTGCGCCGGTCCGGTTATGGGCTTGTAATCGTGGTGATAGTGACCATCCCCCCCACTCCTCAGTATGGATTTACGCCGTTGCTCTACAAATTAATTTTTTAAAGATCGCAACTGCTGATCAGAACAAACAAGCACGGTTATTAAACAAACAAACAAACAAACAAACAAAAATCCAGCCAACTTTATATAATTATGACACACTGTGATGCTATCTCATGTCTTGTGAATAATTTCAAATTTTCTGTCTTCATTTCCTATCTTATGTGAGATTGTGTGGCTAAATCTCCGTCTGAGTAAAAACAAAAAAGAAAAAAATCATTCGACCAGACAAACACACAATAAAATTATGTAAGTGTCTTTCATTCCCCTCAAACACACAAACATAACCCAACTAGGGGAATCTCCCCCCGAACCTCCCCCCCCCCTTTAGTTTTCCACGAAGTAATTCCAACCAAAAGCATTCATACATTTTATCACCTGCAACCTTCGTTAAATGTTCTGCACTAAGGAGATGATCTACTTTAATATTTCTACATATCTACTCTCTTCCCATCATCAACATCTTGGTATATCAAGGAGCGAATTAACTTGTACTGATAACTTGAAAGAACAACGAGAGAGAAAGATATGGTAGGTTGACTAATTAAAACACAAGGAGAATGACTATAGCTCACATCCATAAAATGTATATATTTCGCTGTGATATAAACATCAAAAACTGTCATCAAGATCTCAACAAAAACACAAACAAGAAAGATTCCCTTCGAATCGATATTGTAAAAGTCTTTTTTCTCACTTTAAATTGTACCTAAATTGTACCTAGTTTTCTAAATCAATTTCGTACTACTTATTGTAAACTCTTATAGCAGGACAAGTACTGTTCAAGAAGGTTAAAAACATCGCCAACATAAACATTCATACTAAGATCTTAATGTTAGTTGCGAGCAGCGAAAACCGAAATGCTCTGGTAAACAAACGCTTTGCAAAGTTGCTTCGCTTCTGCATTTGTAAGAATATAGGCTAATGGCTGCAACCAGGTGTTTGCCGCAAGTGCAATGTCATAGAAGTGAAAGGCGAGGTCACTTTCAGGCAGTATTAGTGACACGGCATGAGGTATCCAGCACACTGTCGACATTCCCGTCAGAAGAAGAGTTGTTGAAATCCCCCTAGCGCGGGATCTCTGTCGCAGGTTGATGCGCCGGACACAACTCTCTGTGTTCGATGACTCAGGAACAGATTCTGGAACACGTAAAGAGTTCCCTGACACCGTGCTCTTTCGAGGATTACCTATTTTTATATCAGCCTGAGCAGTGAAATCGGCACTTCGACGCCCAATTTGAAACGAGAGGCAGTTTAGACTTGTAGCCACGGACAGGTTCATTATAGGGGGCAGAATGAGGGACACCTCTCTAGCGATGTTGGCCCACCTGTGAAAGTCGCAGTCTTCTTCGAAAACACACATGCAGAAATAATTACGAATGAATGGCGACCGCGGAATGGGTACTAAAAAAGAGAAAACCAAAATGGTAACCGTCGTGTACACCGCAATGCTAATTTTGATTTTCTTCGTGGTCATTATCGTGAAATATCGAAGCGGCTGGCTAACCATTGTGTACAAATTAACACTGATGCCACATATACAAGCCGTTACCAGACAGGATACAACTCGAGATACAATGGGGAAAATCATTGTGATCACTCCGCACAGACCTTCGTCACCGTCAGCTACGTACCACAGGATTCCATAAAGACACCACGACACACCCAAAGATGAGTTCAGGCATCCAAAGGTCTGGTAGAGTAATTTAGTTGTTTGATGTTGTCTGACTTGACGACGAACGATAGTCAGGAGGAGTAGGTTTGACAGTATGGAAAGCGCCATGTTCACAGACAGAATTGTACAAACCGGAGTCCATGTATATGTGAAGCCGGTACTCATGTTGAACAGTTGAAAAGTTTAGAGAAATGTGTTGATCCTGTCAATCAAAAACTATGATCGTTGACAGCCTTTGAAGTGGAATGAACAAGCTAAAGTGTACTCGTAAGATTATTTCCCTTCAGGCATTAGTCACGCAGGCAACATTAAATACTGTCAATAATCTTCCTGTCGTGTTTACCAATTATTGCTAGTGCATGGTGGTTTCAAACTGAGTATTCGGTGCCAATTTTCAAGTTCCTGAAAAGTGCAGACCCCAGCGATACAATTTCCTAAATCGTATTTTCAAAATGTAGCAGCAATTAAATGATTATTCTCCACCTTCGTCAGGACCAATGAGCGACCGACGACTGAGCGCGTTAACAATTTTGGCCACTGTACAAGACAGTCACAACAGCGAACTCCTTTAATGCAGCGCTTATTTCATCGTATAATCTAAATGTATCTGATTGGCTAGTGCACTTCTCGACTTGTGATTCGATGCCTGCATTCTTTCTCTCTTCGATATCGTAGAGGTCAATGTAGAATACCAAACCACACCTCTTTGAATGGTTCTCTTCCTCAAAACGGTGGTAGTGAAAACGTATGCAGAGCTATCTATTGTTTGGCGTCCTCACCTGATATCACAATTAATACTCTAAAAGGAACGTAGTATCAAACACAGTCATATAACTACCTGGTGGAAGTTCGAAGACAATGTCATAGGAACGAGGTGAATTTAAGCACTTTCTTCCTGGCATGAAATACGCCCGTTACCTGTCCCTTATGCTTGCTCTTGGTACATTGTGTATGACTAAACAATATATGCAAAACTACCAATAACGCAGATAAAGTTTAAATGACACTCTTAGTAATGATTCGGCTGTGGCTCAGCACAGGATACACTACAAATTGTACAACAGGTGCTCTTTATCTACTGCCTTCCGAAGATTGTTGGGTTTGTACAGAAATCATGGGAATTTCATATGAATGTGTGGAAAGAGTTAAAGCAATTAACTAGTTTCCGAGCGTCACCGTGCATATCCCTGAACTGTCTCGTCAAATTATGTGCTGCTGCTGTGCAGTACATATAACACGGAGAAAATGACAATTTGAGAAAGTAAAAACCGAGTCTGTGAAACACATGTTTGATGTTATCAATACGTATACCGTCAAGAGCTACTCGGCCTGAAAACATCTATAACTCTGTACCCAGCTCATGTTTTTCCGATTTTAAAGTATTTGTAATTTTGTGTTTATCAATTTCACTCGTCATAATACAGTCGAATTCAATCAAGCATGAAGTGGAGTTTTTTTTTTTCGTTTTCGAGATTTCAACTATCCAATGCTGATACATGTCCTTAGACCTTCGTACATCGGATTTAATGTCTGGACTCCGAAATTAACACTCTTTCTTGACTGATTTTCATAGCCGCCAAGAACGCGTGTTTTTTTTTTTTTTTTTTTTTTTGTAATGGATACTAGACTTGTTTGTTTCCTCTTACTTTGCTTGTTTCCATATGGCTAACCATTAAATTTTATATTGACTTTGTACTATAATTTAATATGAATACTATTGTAGGTATATCTATTCACTGAAGAATTAAAGTACATCATTTACAACATGTCATGTCATGTGAAACGAAAGTGTAATTCTTCCGTGTTATGTGATGAACATTTGAGCAATTTCGCATGGGAAGAATTCCTTTGACCGTTCAGAAACCTTAAATAGAATGTCAGTCTTATACCATAATATCACTGGCTCACAATAGATTTCAGAAAAAAAAAGAAAGAATATTACCATGGTCGTATTTTGTTGCATGATAAATCAAGAAAACCTTTACCTGGAAGGAGATGTTAACGAAATGATTAGCACTTACACTTAGAAAATCACTTTGAAAAGACGTAATCAGGATGAAATTCGCGCCTGACTTGTTTGCTTCACCTCAGGTTGCTTTCAGTTTATGATCTCAAGGAAATAAATGTGAAAACAGGTGACACAATGCGTTGCTCTCACCTTCTCCCAGCTACGCCATGAAGATGAAAAGCATTCAGCGAAGAAAAAAGAGACACTCTCCTTAATAGGTAAAGAAATTGTTACAACGCTTTTCACGCGACGAAACGTTTTGCGAGGTGGGAAAATCTTTGTTATTTAGGAAAGGAGAGATACCTCCAGGAATTGGACACCTTGGCGACATTTCTGGTAATTAGAGCTATTGAAAGAATGGTGTGCCGAGCACTCTGAGGCAACAGAATCATACGCGTCGGATAATGATGAATTCACCTCGAAGGCGAGATATGAAAGTCATTCACTATCGTGCCGATCCAATACATAGATTTTGAATATTTTTTTTCCATGTAGAAATATGCAATGTTGGTGAATGAAGATAGGCAAAAGGATTTTTCCAATATCAGCAATAGCTAGAAAGTTATGATTGCTAGTTTTATTAAGGAAAAACAGTGTAGGTTAAAAAGATTTATTTATTTTTTATTTTTTTTTACAGTGAAATTTTCGAGAGATTTGCTTTCAACATCAAAATGCGTGCTCATTATTTATTTTCACCACTTTTGAAATGAGGTAAAATAAGATTTGTTAATCAGAAAATGTAAAGACGGTGCGCATTAACCATCGGAATCACGAACCTTCGAAATGACGAGCCTTTTTTTTTCATTTTCGGACTAACAAATCACAGAACAGAGAACCTAATTTCATTTTCGAATAATTTCGTTTTGGATTAACGAGACATAGGAATACGGAAATTTATTTCATTTTCGAATAATTTCATTTTCGGTTTAACAAACCTTCGGAATGACGAGCCTTATTTCACATTCTGATATTAGACGAACCTCGGAGCAACGAACTTTTGGAAAGACGAATTGTAACCGACAAGTATTATGATATCACGGGTGATGATAACCACCACGTATATACTTGCGATGATGACTATTCATAAGGCACGTATCGTCCTATCAATCATTTCTTATAAGCAATCAGTTCAACTACCACAGATTATATTAAGAAGTCAATGCATGGTTTATTTACTGATATACTAGGTTTTCGACGGTCTCCGTACACAAACTTTAGTGAAGCCTTAAGTTTTCTAAAACGCTTTCCCCATACAAGTGCCATAAGAGCTATTCGTTCCATTAAAGCGATTCAACACACCTAAGTAAATACTGTTTCACAGTGTTCAAAATTTGTGTTTCACTATATTGTTCTTCCGTTACCTTTATCTTGTTACTATTAACAAGAATTTTCAAATTAATCGTCAGATCTGTTGCAAATTTAGATAAAAAAGAAAACTAGTTGGACAGATTTGAAGTAAATTGACACAGATGTAAACTCTATATTGAAGATCAGGATTAAATTTTCGGAGAATCATATCTTCATTTTCATCGTCATAACACTGAATTACATTTTTCTTTAACTAAATATTTAGATATTGTTTTGTTTTCCAGAATGGATTTAAATATGGAAAATGCAACAAATCATGGACGACTATTTCAACGTCTTTTCAATAGTTTAGGTAATCTTCCATCGAATAGAATTTTCTTTTGAAGGTAAAATATAATGGAACAAATGTAAGTATATTGCTTTATTCTATTTTTTAGATATTTTTTTCCAAAACATGAATTTAAACAAATTGCTCCTATATCATATCCCTTTGAAAGATTAAGTGTTCCTTGCCAAAAATATGTCACAGTTTAATAAGAAATAACATTTTCATGAAATAGTATTTTTCTTCATATTGCAATGTAAAAAAAAAAAAATCACCGTTTTTGATCAATTTACTATGCTGCATTTATTGATTGTCACATTTGATTGACTTTTCTTCCTGTTTATTTTCCAACTTATAGAACCATAATCTCTTGAAAACTGTTTTAATTTGTACGTATGAAACTAAGGCATTAAGATTTTATCAAAATTACGTCACTTATCCTTTCAAAACTTTTCCATGATCCATTCTAAATACCTACACTCTTTCCTTCTTTTTTTTTTTAACAGCACAATCATCAGATTTTGATGTTTCGTATTTGGACTTCTCTAAATAATTTTGTTTTGAATCAAATTTGCTTACTCGGAATATATCGAGGTAATTTTTCCAGATCATGAAGTTAATGATTCCGAATGAATTTCATTTTATTCTCTTCTTCTTAAATATGACATTACATCAGTAAGTAAACAATAAGTAATTATGTCTTGAAAATTTGCCCATATTATGTCATCTACGTCATTCTCACATCTTTCACCAGGCATTCAATTGCTTGCTCTCTTGGAGGAGTCTGCGCCTTTAAATGTTTCTACAGTAGATATAGGGCCTATGGCGTTATATAAATGCTGTGGATCATCATCATCAGCAGCATCATCATTCAAGAAGCTCGATTTACACGTGATTTATCAGCACATTACTAATATACACAGGCCTCCGGATCATAGTTTTTTTGTTACATGGTCGCGTTATCATTACATGGGTACATAACTTGATGAAAAAATACGCCAACCATAGCAATGACGTCTGGAAAACAAATCAAGCAGACCGAAGAATTACTTTTGGATAACAATCAATTTATGTTCCAAAAAGCCTTTACTTGTAATTGACAAAATAATAATAAATTGACTACCTGTGTGCAGAACGATACTGGCCCTGGATCCAAATTCCAATCCTCCTTGCAGTTTTTGGCTGGCAATTGATGGTTTCTGTGAATATTGAGACGTGCCATTTGTACATGATTTTATTTTTTTCGGGGGGGGGGGGGGGAGGAATAAGGCATCGTGTCGTTACATATGGCCTTTAAATGAAAGAGTAAATTTCTGTCATGACGATTTTGGTTTTCCCTCTTTGATGGTCCGCTGAATTCGTATGCAATGTCAATAACGCCCTTCTATAATTCGCTGTATTCTCCGATGATGCACACGAGAGTACACCTCAACACCTCATTAGCCCTAAGATACCCAGCAATACTCCAACTGGTTCCCGATGGGGCCAGGCCACAAATTTAGGAAATATCACAGAGAAGAGACAACTCAGTTACACGTTAAGGACTCCTGTACGCTTTAGCGCAATCATTATTCCTCAAGGAATTTAAAAGTACGACAAGCATTTTGTCACTACTTTCACATAAATGCAAACTTTGAACAACACGAAGAACGGTTGTAAATACAAGGAACATCATATTTTGCTAGAATGGTTGTGTACAGTGACTAATTGGAACAATGAGTATTTTTGCATGAGACAAGACAAAGGTATGAAAACCAAGACTTGGCTACAGCCATCTGTTACATCAATTCTTCAGGCAGCGAGAGAAGAAATGCTTGAAAAGTTGCTTTGCTTCCTTGTTGGTCAACAGGTAGATAATCGGCTGCATCCACGTGTTTGCCACCGCTGTGGAGTCGATGATACTATAAGACAGGTAACTCTCTTCCCATGCCACGGCAAGCATGTAGGGCGTCCAGAAAGCGAAAGATAATGTTGTCAGCAGAAACACCGTGATGACGCCTTTTGCGCTCGGCCCGCTCGGCCCCGCGTGCTCCTCAAAACCAGGAGGTCCGCTCTCCGTGACAGGCTGTCCCTCACTCCGCGATGTTTCTGGGTTAAGGGTGCATGGTGAGACTCGCCTGATGAGAGCGCGTCTCCATTTGAAAGGAAACGTAAGTTTACTCGAGCTACTATGTCGGTGGTTCCTTTGAACAATTCGGAGTATCCTAAAATTTACACTGGTTGACACCAACAGGTTTACTGCAGCCGGTACAATAAGAGTGGCTTTTCTTAGAATGTTAGCCCACGTAGGGAAAGAGCAATTTGGTTGTAACGTGCACAAGCAGTAATTAACCATTGGCAAAGGGGATGGTGGAAAAGGCAGAAATGGTGAAAAGGTTACGATTGCTAGGAAAGTACAGAGAATACACACTAGTTTTATTCTTTTCGGTGTAATGATAGCATGGTAATGAAGAGGTCGGGAGATCAGGACGTACATGTTGACGCTGATACCACAGATACACGTCGAGACGAGACAGAATATGATCCGAAAGGGATAAGGAAATACTGTCGCAACAAACTCGCACAAAGAAGGGTTCGTGTTTGCTACGTAGAACATTGTCGAAAACAGACTCCAACAAATTCCTAGGACAAGATTAAAGAATCCAAAAAGTAGATAGAGCAGTTTTGTCGGGTCCTGGAGATTCGCCTGCCGACGCACAATTGCCAGGAACAACAGATTTGATAAGACTGACACAGTCATGTTGGCAGTTAAAGAAGTGCATATTGGAAACCACGTGATGTTAGTTGATGTTACGTTTACCATTATTGTTATTAGCTCTGCTTTTCCACCTGTCCTAGTACAGTGCAATTCAAAATCCTCTTGCCATGATATCCATTAAGATTTAGGATCATCGGAATTTGCAAGGTTTTTGTTCACAAGCACCTTTCACTTTCCTAAACAATCATGGGATAAAGTACTTGGTCAAATAGTAAAGTCACTCTTATCTTCCAGGCTTGCTTGCCTTGTCTTGGCCATGCGGCGTCCTCCTCTGTTGACCTTAATACAGTCCTCGAGATCTCTATCGGGTATATTGAAGCGGAGAGGAGTCTAAGTCAAGACTGAATAGAGTAGGCAGGAGTTGCTCCCTCGTCTACGTTCATAGACATAGTTTCAGTGCTGGTGTAACCAGTGTAACCAGTGTGAGGTAGGACTTTTGAACTGCACTCGAGTGATTGGCTAATGAAAACGTTTCCCGATTGGATGCATGGCGATATTGATTCGAGCACGTGACAGGAAGGACATGTTTAATGTGTGTCGTATGACTGCTAATGATAGCGATATTGGGATCAATTAGTGGCATGGCATGGCATGAAGCAATCTCATCATCTCCGCAAAAAGGCCTACATTATCGCATGATAAACCACGGTAACGCCACATGTATAGTGTATGTAGTCCTTGGAGGGACTAAAAAGTGATACACAAATTACCAGTCATCCAGGGTCACCAGTCACCAGTCATGTGTCAGTCATTATAGTGAAGGGAAAATGAAAAAGAGTAAAAAGGGGAGAATAAAAGGGATGATCAAAAGTAATAACCACTGCATTTTACCTGCCTTTTCCCAAGATTGTTTTTTTCTTTTTTAACTCTTCAACATTTGTTCAAAGTATCGATAACATTTTTGCGTCCTTCGCTATGACACTCATCGTGAAGTAATTAAACATCAATGTTAAGTTACTTACACCTTATAGGCGAGAAATAACTCTGGAGTATACAGAGTTTTCTTCCTAACAACAACACGTTCGACCGAATATCTATCTATTTCTCTATCTGAGTATCTCTCTCTCTCTCTCTCTCTCTCTCTCTCTCTATATATATATATATATATATATATATATATATATATATATACATACATACATAGTTATATTTGATAAATTGCTTTCATTATCTGGGCAAGTTCTTGAGAACTTGTCAACGCATGAGACCTAACACCATAACGCTTTCCTATTATACTGAAGTGTAGCCATATATTCTCCTTTTTATAACAACAGGATCAATGAGAGATAAAAAAGAAAGGTAAGACGCCATGGTAGAATCAGCTGGTCCTAAGTTTAGATTTTTACCAAAAAAAAAAAAATCATGACAATCCTGAAACTTCTCACTCCCATAGCCAAACACTTCTGCCTTCATCTCCGTCGACTATGAATTTTATTTTCTTCTCGTGAGTAGACACAAACATTCATTTCTACCTGCAAGGCTTATGCATATAAATATTGTCTGATGGTCATTTGCCTTCTTACAGCATGTATTAAATCAACGATGCAAAAATGTAATGGTAAATACAGTCAATTATATGATAGCTACATTGCCAACAAAGTGCTGAAGTGCAAATTATTTATCATTACAGTTTTATTATGATTATTTTGTGTACTGTAATCATCATCATTATCATCATCTATATCCTTCAGATTGCAATTGTATACATAACGTTAATACTTTGAACCCTTGTGAAAAAAAAAAATCGTTGACGCATATAGGCCTACATTTTGAAGAGTCCGTTGTGCCTTTCAGATGTTTCAACACGATGTTGCATGCAATGTTAATTCTAGTTTACCATGCTGCTCAAGCTAATTGTATGCATCATAATGACGAAAAATAAGCATTCAAAATTTGGGTCAGACAAGAACCTCTTAATTCACTCCTTATGCGTTTGTGACAGAGAAGCAACTTTATCAAAATAATCAGTTCATTGTTTGACGTCTGATGAAAAAGCGCTGAAATGCACGTGAAAGGCATGTCGTGCAAATTTCCTTGGCTTCGCAGTTTGTCAGTATGTATGCAACGGGTTGCACCCAAGTAGTTGCTATCCCTGAGCCATCTAAGATGTAGTCTAAAACCAGGCTCTCTCCCCCAGCCAGGGAGACTACAAAAGGAAGCCAAGATCCGAACGACAGAGTTGTTAGCAAGAAAACTGTTAGGACTCCCCTCATTCGTCGGCGATGGTGTCCTACATTTTGGATGCCTCGTTGATGCTTTGCTCTGCCGTTGTGAGGTGCTCTGTTGACATTGCTACCTGTTGATTCCCTTGCATTTACACGCGCGTGACATGATGCTATGTCTCTGGCTGTCCTTCGAGCTACGAGCAGTAGTTTTAAGTTCACAAGAGTCGACAGCAAAAGAATTAATATCACAGGAGAAATCAGCGTAACTTTCCTCAGCAACCCAACCCATTCTGCTACTTCGCATTCCTCGCTAGTGATGCAGAGACACAACAGGCCTTCAGTTAATGGCGAATTTGGCAGGGGAGCGTAAACTGAGTAAATGGCAAGGGTAACAAAGACGCTGAGAAGTACAGCCAACTTAAATCTCACAGCCGTGACCAGGGTATGATAACGCAACGGTCGACTCACCATGAAGTACATGTTGATACTGATGCCACAAACACACGCTAACACCAGGCAGTACAATATCCGAAAGACGAAAGAAAACACAAGCACCACTGCTCTACACATGGATATCGAGCTGGCCATAGTCCATAATATCGAATAGAGACCCCACCAAAGACCCAGTGACATATTAAGGGCTCCAAACAGCTGATAGAGAGCTTTAGTAACATGGTGCAGGGTTTCCTGGCGACACGTTATGCACAGGAACAACACGTTGCAGAATAGGGAGAGACTTATGTTGAAGGCTTGAAAAGTACAGAAGGGTGTCCAACGAAAGCTTGTATCATTGATCATGTTCGCGACCATTAAGCATTTCTCTGCAGGTCCACGATTTAAGAGCTAGATGTGCTCATAACCTTTCATCTTGCGTTGAGTGAATGTTGCTGTCCTCTAGCAGAGAGTAGCGCATGTAGTGTTACATATGAGGGCAGCTGGTTAGTTGGCAAGCTAGCAGAGAACACCAACTATACCAATCGGTGATTGGCTAATTTCAGTACGGTTGGTTGACCAATTACATCAGCCATATAAGTTGCGATGCATAATTTCATGGTGTTTTTTTTTTTTGTCCCATAGTAACTGACTAAGCTCATGTGCACGAATGTCTCGTTTATGACAATCGCAGAATACAAGCTGAAAATATTGGATAAGCTGCAGACGTGTTAAACGGCAGTAGTGATCCAGTGTTACTCTAGTGCCTTCATCACTCTTGCAAAACCACTTATCAAACAGAATATGAAACTAACATAACATGATACTGTCCTATTGGTTCTTGACCTTAAGAGTTGAAATAAACGGCACTAACTGAGGCTAATGATTGAAAATTCTTTGCGCTACACTCAACAGTTCCTTGCTGTGGAGTAGACACTCTCCTGAAACGAGAAGAGGAAACACGTATAGCTCGATGAGACAGACGGATTACTTAACACAACTTATCGTAAACCCCGACTTCTTGAAAATGATCGGTTTCCTCAACATCCAAACAAGAAGAGAGCGAGAAGAAGAAGGATGAGATGAGGCGAAGTAGATAATACATTTCCAAAGCACGATCGTACAGTCGGGAACTCTGAACATTATGCTTAGGGCAGGACTCGCATGGCTACACTGAGATACAGGCGGTGGACAGCCATTACAAGAAAGTTGCAATGATGTTGGTTATGTCGTGTTCGACATGCCAGGCACGCAAGTAAAGAGAAACAACGCTCTATGAATAAATATGAGGCAAGTCCTGAAGTGAGATGGAAGTGAAGAAGGTAATGATGATGCTGAGCAATGGATTTTCTAAACTTTCCACCCAACGGCCCCAGGCCACCAGTAATTGTGTTTACTCCTATAGCCCAATCCGGGTAACGAGATATTCTTACTGAAATTGCTGCTATGTTTCACGCAGTATGCAAGCAAATCAAACAACAGCAACAACATTGAATTTAGGTGCTGAAAAAACATCAAATCGGACAAGTTCTTTATAGTTCATAAACACTCGATGGTAAATCTAAAATATAGTTGAAATGGTTGACTGACAGTTTTCAGAGGCGTGTTGATGTGATGCATTATCAAATCAAATCCCTTTCCTTTTCATAATTCATGGCAACGTACATGTTCACAAGTGACATTCTTGTTAGCTAATATTCCAGTTATGTTGGTAATGTTGAGACCAATTAATGAAAGGTTTAATCGTAACGTGTTGCGAGCAGTTTCGTTCTCACAGTTTATAGTGACAGGCGCACCCATGGAACACAAAAGAACAGCGGAGAGATGTCGGCAATTCGTCAACTTCTTCGTCGTGGCAATTCTAGAACGTCATATCACACCACTATTGGCCACTCAAACTTCGTGAGGTATACTTCTGTTGATTTTTTGACTGCTAAGGACAGGTTGAGAATAGCGGCAGACAAGCAAATAAAACTTGAAAAGACAACCTTTGAAAGCAAATGCCAATTATCTCAGCACTTTTGCGAGCTGTATCTTATATGAATACGATCAGTGTATACCATTTCGTCTCACAAACTTATTCTAACACTTTTCCTATATTACATCAAATATTTTGTAATCTCTAAACATCATAATCAATTGTTGTGAAAAATACATCTCCAATTTTTCTCTTTATCATATACATCTTCCATCAAAATGGTCACTGTCGTCATTCTCTAAATTATGACAATGATGCCACATCAAACTGCCTACTAAAAGTGGAAGTCTTTTAAATTCATTTATGTAACATCGTGAGGGATTCAAACAGAGCAGGAGCCGCTAACTTTTCTCGTGACTCTTTTGTTTTTTAGGGGGACCTACTCCCACAAGCATCTGCTTCAATATTAGTGTATGTAGGTCCCCCTCCCCCCCCCCCCACACACACACACATAATCTTAATTATCCAATATGAATGTAACGCACTTTAGGCTGATTTGAACTTATTTTGTGTCATGTAATATTACTGAAATGTGCATGAATTTACAAATATGTGTTACTTTCGTAGCCATGGATGCATGTTACAAATACAGCGTTATATAATCTGTGTGGATACTTGATAAAGGAAATGAAATGAAAATTAACAATTATATTGATAATCAATAGATTTTATGTTGTTGTTTTTTGTTGATCATATAAGAATATCAATAAACAATGGAATATGCCACGCTTAGGCATGAGGACTAATACCGAATACCTGCGCTTTCGGACAATAAAAGGAGTCTGAACATAATTATACTTATGTTGACAGGCTTTACTGATGATGACGTTGTCAGAATGACGACAACGTGTTAGATCAACGTGGTTTTTCTAATAACTCTAATCCTAACGGGTGCCTCACAAACCTGATGGTTAGTGTATGTGGAATACACTATGCACAAATGGTGAATAGAACGGGATGAGAGTGAAGATTGAATAGACAAAGGGTGTTAGTATCGCAGTTACGTTTGTAAAATTAACCACTTAATCCAGCAGACACACACGTCACCCTTGGATAAAACCAAGCCTATATGCAGAAAAACACTCTACAAAACTCCAGGCGATAAGTTCAGAGACTGGCTTGTAACTGATGGAGCAGTTTGGTGACGTCTTGCAACTCGACTTCATGGTGAATTACAACTGGAATAGCTAAACTGAATGAATTAATTGATTTATCTATTTGTTTATTCAGTCTTATTTCAACAGGGTTGCCCCATTAGTAAACAGGTGCTGTTCTACCTGCGGGCCCTGCATAATATTATATACAATCATAAGGGATAACAAAACAATTACATTTACACAAAGTACAGCATACGTGGACAGGTACAGTTCAGCCGCTGAACCTGAATACATACAATCACACAATAACTATACAATGTTATTTATAAACATACTAATCAAACAAACGATAATACCATGGTGGGTCTATGTATCTAACAAAAATACATGAAAAACCTTTGAATAACATAAAGGCCCAGATTCACGAAGGTGGTACAATATTTGTCCATGGTTTAAACCATGGACAAAGACCGTAGTTTTGTATGGGGCGCCAAGTGTCGCATGGCCTAGTTTGTCGGCAAATTGCGTTAACGAAATGGTTGTTTCTTCGACGAAATGACCGATTTCGTAACGAAATAGGCCATGCGACACTTGGCGCCCCATACAAAACTACGGTCTTTGTCCATGGTTTGAACCATGGACAAAGATTGTACCACCTTTGTGAATATGGGCCAAAGAGTTCCATGTTTAAAAAAAAAAAAAAAAAAAAAAGATCAGTTGATTGTCATCGTTGGAAATGGGCCATTGTGGGGAGATGGCGGGAATCATTGTGAGGAGATGGCGGGAATCACAGAAAGTCATAATAGATGTAGCGCAAACAGTCTCAGAGAGAGAGAGAGATAGAGAGAGTCAAGGTGAGGATGTTGTAGCAGTCGGGAGATGGTGTAGAAATTATATATATATATATATATATATATATATATATATATATATATATATATATATATATATATATAATGTGATGATGCTGATATTCCTACCGCACGCCTCTGTCATCTTAAGTGAAATTATAGTTGAGACAATGTAGATAACAGAAGATGTCGCATGAAACCGGCAGAGTTGTGAAGCTTTCGACCGTGGTCTTCCTCAGCTTTAATGTCTGTTTGTGAAACGAAATATATTTTTTTGAGCATAACAAATCTGAAGTCATAAACACAATATATTGTGTTTATGACTTCAGATTTGTTATGCTCAAAAACATATATGTATTATTTCGTTTCACAAACAGACAATAAAGCTGAGGAAGACCACGGTCGAAAGCTTCACAACTCTGCCGGTTTCATGCGACATCTTCTGTTATCTACATTGTCTCAACTATATATATATATATATATATAATAATTATATATATAATATTTTTTAAGTTTATAGTCTTTGTTTCTGTTTTTCTCCTGGTTCGTTGCCTGTTTACACTTTTTTTTTTGTCGTCAGCCAAAGTCACTGCCCGAATCACCCGCCACAGTTCTGCCTTTAAGGCAGAGAAGACGACATACAATGCCATCCATGACTTCCATAAAGGTCAGGTTCTTTGTCTCTGATTGCTTGCTCTGACAGCTTTCTAACACTGGTGTGTAACCAGGAACTAGCAATTGTAGCTCTTTTGCCATTTAAAAGCATTTTTTTTTTAATAGTAATTGTCATGTTGCCAAAAGACATCTTCAAAATTTATGTCATATTCTTTATACATTTTAAGATAACTGAAGGAGAGCGAGAGCGATCGCTACGGCAATATTTCTTTGTCCTCTTGAAGATATGATTTCATTCTCTATTTTCTGTTATCCGTATATTTACTCAGGTAACAATTACGCTATGTACGCATGAACACATCAAACAGACAAACAAAAAACAAACAAACATAGTGACAAGAAAACATGATTACTTGTAGGAGTCAACATAAATCATTGATTGCCCTATGAAACCCAATAATGCTTTCCAGTGAATAAATCAATTTGAGACAAAATGTGATATAATAAGTTTACCTAAAGTCCCTCCGATGTTGGAAAATATTGAATAATAATAATAATAATAATAATAATAAATCATTTATTAAGCGCAGAAACTATGTCTATATATTCTACTGCGCTTCAAGAGCTCTTAAGTTCCTATGTTGCACAATGCTGCATGGGAAGTACAAAAAGAAATAAGCCCATGCTAAAACAAAAAAGTTTTCACTTTTGATTTAAAACTATTTAAAGTCTGACATTTCCGAATGTCTAATGGTAATCTATTCCACAACCTAGGGGCTGCACAAGAAAATGATCGGTCACCTAAGGTAACTTTTGTTTTGATTTGGGGTATCTGCAATGTCAATCTATCATTTGTACTGCGGAGATTATGACTATGAGTCTGAGATTTAAAGTTCAATAATTCACTGATATAACCAGGGGCCTGACCATTCAGAGCTTTATAAACCAGCATCAATATCTTGAAATCAATTCTTTGGCGAATGGGCAGCCAGTGCAATTCCTTTAGAAGTGGTGTAACATGAGCAAATCTTGGGAGATTACAAATCAATCTTGCACACGTGTTTTGAACCCGCTGCAACTTAACTATCTGTGAATCCGGTAATCCGTACAACAGACTGTTGCAATAATCTAATTTGCTTATAACACATGCGTGGACAATCGTCTTCATGCTTTCTTGATCGAAATATTTACGGATGCGTCTCAAATTATATATCATATAATATGCTGATTTACATACACTAGTAACCTGAGATTCCATATTCAAATGGGTATCAAAAAACACCCCCAAATTTCTCACATTATTAAATGGTTTTATGGCAGTATCAGCGAGTGATATACCATTTGATTGAAATTTAGAGACTTGCCGTGGAGTTCCAATGACTAACAATTCCGTTTTCTTATCATTTAACATCATTTTGTTTTGTAATGTCCATATTCTAATGTACTCAATACATGATTCTATAACAGTTATACAGTAGTCTTCATTTGGTGTGTTAGGTCGGAACGACAAATATATTTGTGTGTCATCTGCATAACAGTGACAAGTGATAGCAGGAAACTCCTTTTCAATATTTGTGAGGAGTCTACTTGTGTACAGTGTAAACAGTAGGGGACCTAAACGTGACCCCTGTGGGACACCAAAAGGTACCGTGAACACATCAGAGACAATGTCTTCCATTTCAACTGTCTGTTTTCTACCAGACAAATAAGAGTTAATCCATTCCAAAACTTTACCGTCAATCCAAAAATGATGCCAAACGAACTAAATGGTAATGGTTTAGTTTTGTTCCTGGGGCCCATTTCATAAAACTTGTCATCAGTGACAACTGCCACATTTCTATGACAAATTTGCTCTCAGCCAATCAGATGCAAGGATTTCAGTTCTTGTCACATCTATGACAACTTGTCACTGATGACAAGTTTTATGAAAGGGGCCCCTGAGGTGCAATGTCCAAGCTGAAAACAGAAACACCAAAGTGACTCCCATTTCAGGAGGTACGAGATACTCACAATATTTGCGAAGCTTTATTTTCTTTCGGTTACGGATCGTTATTCGGAAAGTTCGTTAGTTTGTGAACAAGAAATTCGCAAAATAACGGACTCATATTACCGAAAATCAGCACGGAGTGAAAAAGGCATTTTTATCTTCTTCGTGTTCTAGCCACGTGTATGCATACGTAATTCAACAAGTAAGATAACGTGTTCATAAATTCATTTGCACTATCTTTATTGCATGCGAGGTTTTTTTTTTTTCTGTACGTTTACTTCCGTATTTAATCAAACAGGGACCACTAGGAGAACAGTGCTCAGATCTCTGAAGTGGTTACCCTGAATAAATGAGACTAGATTATGCTGATAATGATAATTTTTAATATCTTATCAGTATTTCGGAGATTCGTTATTACGAAAGTTCATTATTCCGAAGGTTCTTAATCCCGCAAATGAAATGAGGCTTGATATTTCGATTATTCGTGGATCCAAAAATGGAATAATTTCGTGTTTCCGAAGGTCTATCGGAAAAAAAAAAGGGGGGGGGGGGTCGGAATTACGGACGTTTGTTATTAAGCATCTTATTTTTTAGTCATTTTCAGATTGACGGACCATATTTCATTTTTGGGTTAACTATCAAACCTTAGGAATTATGAACCTTATTTAATTTCCAGACTAATGAACCTTTGAAATTACGCCACAAATGTTCGAATTTACCAACCCTATTTCATTTTTGGATAAGCGAACATCTAGGTATACGGAGTTTTTAGTGTGTCCCGGGATAACGAACATCACCCCACTTTGAACATGACTGGGTACTGAGTCGTCATAACGTCGACAGGCAAAACGATGAGAAATGTAGCCATCTTCACGAGTCAAGGTGAATTGTATCCTACAGCCTATACTTGCTCCACCTGATATTCACTGATCCTCTGTGAACAACAATGGCAGTTTTGCAAGGCGTCCATTTCACCCTTTACAGGGTTATCGCTCCCGCGTGTCCAGCACGGACCTATGGATTTTACCGGTCTTAAAGGGGAAATCAAGTCCAAATATAAGTTAGTCTGATAAGAAAGAGTAAAATATTATGAGTTCAACGGTTTAATTGTGATCGAAATCGGATGAAAAATAGGATGTTATGACATTTTGAAGTTTCGCTATTTTTTCGGGAAACAGTTCTTGAACGGTCAATATGAATATGCAAATGGAAAGTGAGCATGTCATTTCCTCACAACTTATCATATAGTTTGTACATAAAATTTTGAAATTTCCAGTTTTTCATTCAAACGCAATTATGCCCGAGGCTCAAATCCTCGTATATCTAACTGATCACTATTCTTAAGTTACTCAACCAGGAATAACATGTTTCAGACTTCAATGACAGAAATAATAAATGTTCGTATTTTTTTTTTTAGTACACGATCAATGGAAAATTGTGAGGTTATGACATGGGTAGCTCACTCATTTGCATGTTCATATCCACTGTACAAGAACTGTTTTGCAGAAATTAGTAAAAACTTCAAAATGTCATAACTTCCTTATTTTTCACCCGATTTCAGTCAAGTTTTTTTTTAGTTGAACTCATAAAATTCTACTCTTTTTTATCAGACTAACTTATATCTGGTCTGGATTTCTCCCTTAAAGATTTGAAAGCTGTATCTTCCACTGCTATGGTTCTTGTTCTTTGATGTCTTTTCACTAAACACTTCATAAGTCTAGCTGTTGATATTCAGAAATTTCATTCAGAATTGTTTTTCGGTTTTCAGAAGCTTGATACTTCCTGACACTGTTTGACCCAGCCGCTGTTTACGTTACCTTTATCTCTCTTTTCTTTTTATTTTTCTTTAGTCTGTACAAGCACCTGCTATTAGATATTACAATGTTGTCAAAGATCTCCCCCCCCCCTTTCTCTCTACTGCTGTATGATTGTGTATGTTTCTGTGGTATGATATTGTAATGGGTGTTTTATAGGTAAAGTTTGCCGAAAGGAGTTTCTGGCGATTATGATCCATCATGTGTACGTAGTAATCCAAGGGATCGCTCTCCACTACCATCCAAGAGTTTCTGCACTCATTTTACATTCTACACTGAGATATTGATAAATTTACCTGCAATCTAGCACACACTAGTATTTTGCATTCATTTTTGTATTTTTCATGCAATTTTTTTCAAATCTTTAAAGGTATAACAGTTGTCGAAATGATGATATCACGTATGATATTAATTTTTGAAGCGATGCATACACGTAGAATTTGAGCACACCGTGACTGTTGTACAAATTGAAATATCGTTCATAATGTATCAAAAAAGTTATATGGTCTGCAATGATACTAAGAACTCATTTCATGGCATCATAGTAACGTTTACTTTTTTCATAGAAATATGATTCTATTATTTAACTTATGATTCATAAAGATATCTAAATCCATGATTAGTATTTGAGTCTAATTTGGTCATACATTTTGTAAATGATCACTAATACACACACACACACAGACGCACACACACAAACGTACACACAAGCACACACACATATACATAGAGCACCTTCTTTCGCCGAATTCGATACATTCTCGCATGTGCTGAGAAATATATATTTATTATCATATAACTATTAGATACAGAAATAATGCATAATCACACAATTCATACACCCAAAAAGACATAAAAATACTACTTATCGCCACTCTAAAAAAAAAATATATATATATATATAGAGCGAATTCACATAGCAATCATTACGATCATCATGACATTGTTATCAATTTACGCTGAACACCACTAACATGCAGCGCCTAGAAGTCTCGCAAGTATATCATGTATATATATATATATATATATATATATATATATATATATATATATAATATAAATATATATCATGCATAATATATTTCGTATTTAGGCGCATAATTATTAAGTATAAACAACCACTACAATTGTCAACAAGAACTCAAAGGTAACCCAAGGAAAAAAAAGTTTTATTAATATGACTGAATTTAAGCAATCCTCAGTTTTAATATATATCTAATTTATTACATAGTCCCTCCTTCAACAGCAGATGAAAACGAAAGGAAGAAGAAGAAAAAAAAAAGTAGAGTGCATAAACTCTACATCATTCTCCCAGTTCTGTCTCAAAACAGTGTAAAGGAAGCGAGTACATATATAAAAAAGTTCATTGCAATATGTTATTAAGTTGTCGAACAACTTACACAAAATGCCTTGTTTAATCATATGCATTCAGATACATCGAGTGTGTGTGTGTGTGTGTGTGTGTGTGCTTCACGCATGCGCACACTCACTGTACACGCCCACATTCATACGTCATATATTATAATCCTTTAATCATCTTATACTTAGTTCGAGTAAAGATTTCTTCGTAAGTGCATCTAGAATTAAATAGGAAGAGAGAGATAGAGAGAGAGAAAAAAGAAACACCCGGTACAGAAATGTCATCCTGTCTAACAATATGACAAAAGCCCTAATGGATATCTATCCGCTGATATCCAACAACTGACATTTCTTAAGATATTATTTTTCTATACTTTTCAATTTCATATCAAACATCAATTATGCGTGTCTTCATAGACAGGAAGAAAGATGAAAGGCTTTTGAAAACTGGTTAGCCCAGATCTTCGCAAATGTGAATTCCTTTTGTGTGGATGTAACCATAGAGACCAAGCAATTTTTGAAATCGTTTCACTGTAAGTGCTGCCTAAGTACTGCCTATTGTCAAAAGGATAGTGCACGGGAATGGTAGATGCAGTTGGTCGTGAAATGTTAGTAGTGAATAGTCCTCTAATTGAATAGCTCTTTTAGAGTTATAAAAGGCTTCGAAAACTGTGGACTTAAAAGCTGCAAATAAGGAAAAACAAACTTCTCATCGAAGAAACTTATCCTTATGATGTAGCAATAACAACAGCAACAACAAATAACTTTTATGCAGTCTTGCACTAAGTTAAAGCAAATCTTTGAGTTAGATTTCCCAAATGTTTTCTTGGCATTTCTGTGTCTGCGATCTTGTGTGTTGTTGTTGTTGTTTTTTTTTTCTTGTTAAATAGACTTATGGAAGTATTTGCTTCTAAGAGACATGTTTTCTGCTTAATGGAGAAGAGAAAGAAACTATTAATAGGGCCTGTCCTTTCCTGTCCACCTGTTTTCATCACAAACCCTGGACGTCATCTGGTGGCCGTGTTATGAGGTGTATGTCAATCTACCACTGGTAGTTTTCACGAATTATGTGTTAAGATAGATTTAAAAAGAAAGACAAGGCTTAAGCATTCAGTGAGTGTCTCCTGCAGGAGAATGAGTGATGTGAGCGAATTTCCTCTTTCTAGACTTTAAAATTGCATTATCTAGTTAGTTGCGCTTTCCCCACTCTCTTAACTAATTAGTTGAATAATAGCAAACATGTGTTTTTCTCCTTTGCGCGCATTTTGCGAGTCGATTTAGCGCAGGAAATCGTCGGGTTTAATAGTCACAACACGACCACAGCAGCCAGTACGCCCATCACCTGAGAAAATTTAATGTCACGTGATCACAATTTCACTCGCTGAGATTTGCTTCTTGCGCCGGTATATCGACATCGCCCGCTGGGGGAGAAATTTTCCGAGGTGAATGAAGAAAGGGTCTCTGAAAGATTATTATTACGCTCCAATCTAACAACTATTGTCGGTGCATATACAACACGACAAAAGAAACGTTCTGTCAGTCAGCATCAACCCAGCTCTATTACTCAATAATTATCCATGTACTTGCCTAGCGGGTCGCACCATTCAAATCAGAGAGGAGTGTATAACACGGTAGGAGGGATTTACTCCTCGCTGGGCGTGGCTAGGGCGTTTCTGTGCGCGCGCATCATTATTATGTGTGTGTTTGTGTGTGCATGCACGTTATATGACCGTAGTTTGTAAGCGTTCGAGAGACGCAGAGAGAGTGGAATTAGATAAAAAGAAAGTGGTATTGATTTTCTGTCAGCTCGAATTCAGCGTTGATTGACAACAGTTTCCATGAGAGAGCGCTGCTAGAGGAGTCATAATTGATAAATTTGATTTCATTTATGTCTCGCGAAGGTTGATGGGGCATGAAATAGGTAAATGGATGTTTCCTTCATTAGTCCACATGTCACCATGTCCCAAGATAGAAACACTCTTGTTCAAGTATAACAAAAGCAAAACAGGAAAACATCAACAACAAACAAAATATTAGCCTAGATCTTGAGTACTATAAAACCTTGAATTTGAAACACGACAATTTGAGGAAAAAGCGAAAGAGAGAGAGGAGAGGGATTAGAATAGATTTTAGAAAAACAAAGGTCTGAACATACACAAAATGAATAAATAGAATTCAATCAATTAATTTTTTTTTTTTTTTTTTTTTTTTTTTAGCGCAGAAACTATGACTATACTACCATTACACGGCAAAGCCGCTTCAATGTTATTTCACTCCACTATTCTAAACGAATTAAATTAGTGAATATTGTACAAATGTTAAATCTATAAATTCCATAAAGATATCAGAAATTTTGCATGTGTGGGAAAAAAAGTAAATACTATAAGGGCATTTGTCTTTATTCCCACCACTGGCTGGGAGGCATCCTTTTAAAGGCCATTCTTATCTATTAAAACAAAAAATAAACAAACAAAGGAAAGATATCTTCCTTTAATTCATCCTTCAGTGTAAGTATATGAATTTTCACGTATCTCATTTATTGTGTTAACTTACCTTAAATATTTTGGATGTCTCTACTTCCAGTCCGCTGTGATAGCGTGGAGAAACACAAGTAATTCAAACTGTTATTTCATTTTTCTCTCATTGTTTTCATTGATGTTATCATCATTCTTTCCACTACATAAAGGAAATAGAAGACGAGAAAGTATCCGGCCATTCATGGATTTAATGCGAAAATATTAAACTTGGTTGGGTCTCAAGGTATTTGAATTTCCTTTACTTATTACCTCATGTCATTTGGCGACATGACTTTAGCAGTAGTCTTCATTCAGTGTGTAATAATCCTCCAATGAGAACAACAACAACAAAATAATATGCATTATTAAACCTTACTGTGTTTTGCTCAAGGAATCGTACACCGACTGCAATGTTTGCAAATGACAAACATGATATCGTGAATATCAATGTCAATGAAGAGAGATATCCATTCCCTCGCATTGCTATGATCTTCTAACGGCCGTACTGTTGGACTAAGGCTTTACCATGACTGAGCTGTCTAACTTGAATAAAATGTTCAAGATTTAAAGTAATTAACTGAAGAAAGAAGAATTAACTGAAGTAATTATTGCTGTTTGCCTTGCCACATAATAGTTTGCACGAATAATGAGCAAATATACACAATAAGACAAGTAGATTTTGAGGTTCTGTGTTTCAAGTCAAATAATTTTCAATCATTTTTATGTTTTAATGAGTACCAAATACAAGCATTAGAAAAATACCATGTTCACGCAGTCTCCTTGATTAACATTTCCAAACGTAAAATTGAAGAGGAAAAGAATGCTAGAATTAAATATAATGGAAGAGAGAGAGAATAAAAAGGGAGACAGAAGGAGAGAGAAAAACCAAGTGAAGAATAACAGTAGATTTAGGTTCGACTCATGAGCATTTTAAAATACTTCATTGAATGATTAGACTCATTACAGACAAAGAGGCGAAATAGTGTCATGTTTTACATTCATTGCAAAAGAGAATAGAAATGTAACAAAATGTAATGCAGCTATTAAAAAGTATCATAGTTGAAAAGGAAATTTTGTGATCTTTAGGAAAGGGAGCATGTGCTATATCTTCTACAAAGTTTATAAACATAAACATATTCAATAAATGTCTTTGTGTGGATGTTTGTGTGCAAATGTGTGTGATATGGCGGTTTAAAGTTCACAAAATCAGTGAGATATAATACGCGATTTTATGCTGTAGAGCCCACGGATGAAGCTGTTAGTCAGACTCATCTCCCACCATTGGTTGATGGAATTCCTAAACTCATTGCATATACCGCCATACATTTGCATATTAATTATTTCTTGTTAGCTTAGGTAGTAAGTAGGAGTTTCTATGATTTAACCGTCAACCAATCAGAATAGGTTATGCACATTTAGAGCCTACTGAGTTTTACATGAACATCCATATAAAAGTTGACCAGACTGTGGATTCAGAACATTGTCTATACATGTTTTGTACTCGTGGTGCTGTTTGGTAGATGGACGTGGTGTTCCTTAGTTGGATAATGCATTGCTTGAACACTTTCATAGATTTTCTCGGTTCTTGGTGACTAAACACTACCTGCACAAACTGGAGCTTTATAATGTGTCAATCTTGCAGATTCTTCATTTCGATTTCTTAAAATCCTCAATTCTCCTTCCTTAGGCTTGCCATCTGAAACGACTCAGGAACCTTAGGGCGTTGTTCATGTTTAGGAAAGTATGGAATAGTGGGTGAAAACCTTAGTCACTTGCTCAAGCAACGATCTTACTTCGTTAGACAAGTTAGTATTCTTCTTTTGACCCTTCTTTTTTATAGGACGAAGGTGATGGAGACTTTGGATCAGCAAACCAATGATTTATGGAGAATACAGAAAATTCACTGGATGAAGTTTAATATTTTCCACTGTGTGCGCATCTTTACTATCAGAAACTGAAGAATGCTTAACTCTGATTTATGAAAGAATCGACTCGGAAATTCAGAGGACAGTCATCTCAAGTCATCATCAGTGATTCCTTATCAGTGCTAATACTGGAAAAGAATTTTCTGATCACAGTCTGGATGTTCTGTGATATAGACATCCGCGACCGTGATGAGAAACGGAGTAGAGGTTCGTAATTTGCTGAAAAGAAACCGAGGTCAGTGTGGACATTCTCCCAACTCCGGAGGATAACTTCGTTGGACTCCTCCAAGCAGGTGATAGCGGTTGGCCAACATGTCTAATGATTCCTCACAAGATTGGACCATATTTTACACGTGCCAAACGACAAACATAACACTTTCTATCTGCTTTAATTGTCTATTCATATGCATTATTCGGCGCCAAGTCAATTTAGTTGAAGTCTCAAAGATGCTTTATCAACTGTACGGCAGCCTCAACATGGCGTTGGGTGTGTGGTGGGGCTTATATTCCATCTTTTGGAACATCGCGTACTCCAACAATGACGTCTGCCGAATCACTGTCCTTGTATTTCCTCTCTTGTACAGGATATTTTTCTGTTTATCATTGTCCTGTGTTTGCTGGATCAATCTTAATCTCTACATTATGGTTAGTCGACCTTTACGTTACTACAATTTGGTGACAGTAAATAGATTCAAAATAGCCTTTGCCATGAACGTCGCTGTAGTATTTGCTATCTACTCTATGTACATCCCTATTCCTGGGACGGTCTTCACCAACGGCATAATGTGTCTGTGTATTACAGACAGGTACTGTTATATACCAATGTGGGTGGGGGTGTTTCGAAAAGTATCCCTCATTACACCTGTTGCGGTGTTAATGGTTATATCGGCATCAGTGAACATAAAGCTTCTGTTTTTGTCTTGCAAGAGAAATAAGGTGAGCTACTTGGAAAACAATTCACTGACAAATTGTGATCAGAATTCTGCTGGACGGACAAAGAACAATAAGTTTCGAAAGCCTTTTCTGCGCTTTACCAACCCAAAGGGAATTGCGACTGTGTTACTGCTGACGAGTTTGTCCTTTGGATGTTGGCTATCTTATATAGTACCTTTCTCCCAGGGGGATGGACGAACAATATACCATGTAAGTGATGGGGCTGGAATAGCCAGCACTTGGCTTCAGCCAATTGGATATGTGTTGACAAATAGGGAAGCTAAGCAAATATGCAAGATTGCATTCGCACGGTATATGGCTCGTGGATAGTTGTGATTGTAATCAATATGTACCTTCGCCATATCGTTTCCATTAGGGTCTAACTTTTGACTAGCTGATCATATCAAACGACCTTTGGGGAAGGTCATTTGGGAATCTTCGGTGTCCTATACGCTTGCCTTGGCAATGATGATACTGTAAATTTCTGTTCTCAACAATTTTCGTCACGAACACCAAACCAAGTCTTCCTTTTTAAGAACGCTGTTCAAATTCATCACAATATCGTTTTTACCTTGTCAAAATACGTCTTCGTATAGGCGTCGTACAAAACAATCCCCTCCGGGAAAGAACATAGTGTCCCACAGTGTGATAAACACAGCGTGAACACAGTCTGAAATTTTTTCACACTATTAGATTTGAGAATTTCAACAGTGTGAACACAATGTAAGTCGTCAATTTACAGTGTGAAACAAAGTAAAGCTATACTAGTATATGAACACTCTGTGAAAACCACACCACCGTGTAGAATCATCTTCGCACTGTTAAATTCGAACGTTTTCACATACTTTCATACTTTTCACACTGTGAACACATTGTGGGACACTGTGATCTTTCCTGTAGGGATTGTTGAAAATAAAGAATGGTCAATTTATTGTGGCGAAAAGAATTGTGGAGATGGATCGTGAAAAGTTGAAGTTTTACATATTTTACATTATTTCTTCTATGTTCCTCAATCGCTCGCTCTTCGTTCATTGAACATATCGATGAGGGCATTCCCTGCTGAAGTAAGCATTAGAACTGGGTCTCAATGAGCTCATTTTGTGAGGTAAATGTCTGAAGGCCCTGAAATTGATAAGGTCTGGAGTAGAATTCTCCTATCTGTGTCGCAAGAAAACATGCTGCATTTGCAGAAAGTCTCCAACCTGCTTTATATGGACATATGTATATCAAATTTCACAATTTGCACACTACCTCGAAAACATGTGATACTCCCTTGCATTGTGCTGTATTCATGTATCCACACAATTATTATTTACAATATGTATATATGTGTATGTATATTACAATGTTATGTATAACCATTATGTCTAAATCCTAATGTATTGATTCTTTGCATGTAATTTGAATATGCATGTTTATTATCTAGTTGTGTGCGTACAATGGAAAATAAATGGGGTAGAGGGAGAAAGAGAAAAAGTGTGTGCGTGTGTGTGACTGTGTGTGTATCTAATGTAATGCAGCGGATGATTGGCTATATATATATTGACACAATCGGTATATTGTACAATCCTGATGATGCCTAGTCAAAGTTACCTCACTGATCCACTGATTTCGTTGTGTATAGCATAAACTGTGGCATAGTGGATAAGAATCCCCACTCCCGATCGGAGGTCCCGAGTTCGAGTCCCGCCCAGTGCTTACTTCCTTGGACAAGATGTTTTTACCCACCATGTCCCTGTCGACCCAGGTGTATATTAAATGGATACCTGGCAACGCTGGGGTGATAATAATGACAGGGCTCTCTGGTAAAGCAGTGGTAACACTGAAGAGGCTACCCTGGGTAAATATGACCTTATTATTATTATTATTATTATTATTATTATTATTATTATTATTATTATTATTATTATTATAAAATATTGCCTGCAGTGATATAGTACATTAGGCCTGGAGAACAAACATCACGCCTTCCAGCAGACAACATCTAGGTTTATTGGGGAAAGCCTTCAAGGACAGCTATGACTGCCCCTCCCAATCAGTCGTTAATGGGTGATGCTTTTGAAACGGGCTTTTAAAGTGTCAATTTCCATACGGATGTTGACGATTCTAAAGTGTCAAGTATCCAATAAATGACGTGACATGAATAACCATGCTTACACAAGTAACAATCAAAGAAAAGAGTACCTGCTGCAATGTCCTTAAAAAGGAAGCCGATTCATCGTCTATCAGAGTGAGTTCATGGATGCTGAAAATATCAGGACGTTGATATAATTTTCCCCACTTTTTCAGCATCTAAGAAATTTATGAAACTTGTGAGTGAACAAAATATGTTTCTCATTGCTTTAAAAGCACTTGGTAAATAAAAGATTAGTAAGAACTGAGTTGAGCTTAGTTGAGTGTTTTTCATGTCAACCTGGCAACTAACGTTAGCCAGAGGGTGTTCGTCATCGCCTGAATAGCAACAGCCTCTAATTGCGTGCTGACTTGTCAGTCATAATACAGAATGGGCAATACCCCTCCCTCACCGTAGTGCTGAGGTTGAATTCTTATGACATAAGTGAGTCGAGCTGTCATTGGTTATTTGCACTTCACCAGCAGCCATTATGATTGCTTGACTTCTAACGCACGTAATATCAACAAGATAGGCCAATCAAATCGCTGTGACGCTGCAGTACAGTTGGTCGAGGGAAACGCTTCAGGCTTTATGATGGGATCTCGACAATGAGCTCGATGACACACCACTCGACGTTGCTCAAGAGAATCATAACAGAGTAGAGAGGTTTATAAGTTAAATAGTCGTGACATTCTGTTTGTATCATACTTTGTATCTTCTCAAACACCATGTAAGTAACAGGCACACTTAAATCAACGCGAAGTAGGCAGTAGATAATGGCAAATGATACTCTCGAAAATTGGACAATTTTCTATGTGTGTCAGGGCACAAACGCGGCATTCTCCGTGTGTTTTAATTCTCTCCTCATCTATGTGGCCAGGAAACAGGTGAATTTGCCAGAAGTCTCCAAGCTTCTCTATCAACTCTACGGATTCCTCAACATGGCCCTCGGTGTTTGGTGGGGACTTTATTCGATTCTATGGAACATGACATACGACGACTTTGAGCTGTGTGGGATTGTTGTGATGATCTTTCCTTTGGTGTACCGCATTTTACTTTGCTTGGCGCTGTCATGCATCTCCGGAATTAGTCTAAATTTGTATATCATGGTGAACCGACCACTGCACTATCACGCTCTGGTCACACTGCGAAGAGTCACATACACTGTAGCTGTTACCACCGGCGTGACTATTATCATCTATTCCGTGTATGTACCTGTCCCGGGGTCACCATTCATGGAAGGTATATTGTGCATATGCAAAGCCGATGGACTCTGCGACGTGCCAAGCTGGGTCGCAACCGTACGATTAGTTTTACTCATTGCCCCAGTAGCTGCTATTCTGGTTGTTTCTACTCTGGTAAACTGTGCTCTTCTTACTGTAGCGTGCAGGAAAAATAGAGTCAGTTTTGCTGATGAACTGCCTTCGGTGTCTGTACTTGTCCGGAGCACCTCACGGGATTCCAAGTCCAAACGCTTTCGGTTTCCAACCCTGCGTCGTCTACCGCAGCACGCCAAAGGTGTAAAGACGGTGTTGTTTCTCACCTCCATATCCTTCGGATGCTGGATACCCTACATCATATCATTCACCCTCGCGGAGAGTGCGACCATATACCACATCAGTGACGGGACAGGTATAGCGAGCACGTGGATGCAGGCCATTGCCTACCTGATCACTAGCAGGGAAGCGAGACACATTTGTGGAAACATTATCGCCCGTTGTCTACCCCGCTGCACTTGACGCTGTAGTGTTCTCAAGTGTCAGTGACAAGATGGGTTGCCTCGACACTCGCTGTTCCAATTCACTTCATCACCGAGAGACCCTGCGACCAATGCGAAACACTGAATTCCGTTTCACATTTGTGGCTTCTTCGATGTTCGAGGATTTCACTTGCTTCTTATAAATCAACTTTTAATTAAATTCGTTACATTCTCATTTGTATTTGATTTTGGATCAAGGACCGATTCATGTATTTGTTACTGCATGGCAATGCAATTAGCACTAGAAAATAGTTTAACCTTAGATTGATTTACAACAAAATGTGTTTTATCTATTTATATCTAAATTATAAGAAAGAAAACTTTGAACCATGCATGAGTGATTAGGGAATGAAGAAATAAATCATAGCAAATATTTTAGAGGAAATGGCAATGCTTGTGCATTTTTGCAACAGAATATGTCAGTCAAGAAATACTTCTTTTGTCTTGTGTGTGTCCTCTGAAATAGTTAAGGAGGTAGTCCTATATCATACCTCCTGGATATTCTGGATATAAATAATATATTTGTATTATATAACCGCAACTTTGTCCGCGACTCTGCATCACAAAGACCTGCATGTTTCCTATGCATGTCACTGTCTGTTGGTGTAAACTTCGAGATTCCATCGGACTGCTCTCACACCCAAGCTACAATAAATGGGCAAGGCGGTGACCAAAAATAAACACACAAAAATATCTGTATACATGGTCTCTCCTCATATTTGTAATATACACCTCTTTTGTAAATGATAAAGTCCAACGGGAGGAAAAAACTCTAAAAATACGTCATCAGTAGTCACGAACACAAACACGCAAACACACGCATTTTATATAAATAGTTGTTACATAATTTTGTAACAACTGTAAGATATGGGCCCTCTCCGGAGAAAATTGCCCTTAGCCCTGCCGCGCACAAACGCCAGAAAAGGGCGTGGACGTTTTACAAGCCAATAAAGTTTAAAGAACATTATACATTGTACATTGAGCTCAACGTTAATAAATCAATGGAAAAATGTTTGAATTTAGTGCTCGATTTGGTATGTGCTCAGCGCAGTCCCATTTTTTTTCTTTCTTTTTTTGATGGGGATTTGCTGACGCGGTCAGAAGTTTCCGTAGGCCTACATTGTGTCTGACGATGCGCAGATGTATGACATTGTTACATTTTACTACTCCCTTTCATCAAATGTGAAAATAATCTATTCAAACTGTCCTTGGCAATCCCGTGTTTTATCGGTGAAGATAAATTATGAGTGCTTTAATTCAGGCAACATTTTACTTAAAACTGCATGTTTGTTGAGATTTGACTTGTGCAAGTTTGTTTACTGAAATCAACGAGTTGTTGTTGTTTTTAAATTGTGTAACGTTGTTGTTAGCAAGATACACCTAAATTTGCTACTTGACATTTTTACTTCACAACTGAATTCTACATTGGTAAATCATACTAGGTCTAAATGATACCTACGCAGAATATGTGTTGTAAATTTACGACTGTCTGGGTAACTTAGTCTTGATAAAGTGAAATATCATATCAAAACAAACAAGCAAACAAACAAACAAACATAGGGACTACATTGTATATTAGAACCTTCACGAGGCTTACAACGGTAAGTATTAAAGGACAAGCCTAAAGGACAAAATCTGTTCTCTCATAATATTTTGGACAACAGAGTTTACATATTAAAGTTACGAAGACATCATGTAGCTATTAAAATTGTTATTTTGATAATTTTTGGTAATTATATATATATATATATATATATATATATATATATATATATATATACATATATATATAATATATATACATATATACAGTATAACTTTTCCTTGCCAACTTGTTTCAGAGCATTTTTTGTACTAGTTTATGGGTAGTAGGATTACGCACTGTCTCAGTGTCAAGGGGATATCATTCCACAAATTTCATTCAATGATTTAGTAACTGTGAACAAGGATGTTGGCGAATTCCGTATTTGCGTCTTACCTGCTAGACGCGTGCTACTTACCTGCTACATGCAAGTATTCCGTGTGACCTGCGTGAGAGCTTAGAAACCGATCCGTTACGAGCGACATACGGGGGCTGCGAAATACCTGCGTTACAGCTGCGAAGTACCCTCGTATGAGTTGCCTGCGAGGTGCTGCTGCTAAGGGCCTCCTATAGGCGTCAACGTGTACCTCTGCGGGCAACACCCCGCGACTCACCCGGAACGAGTTATGAGCATGTTCAAGGCCTTGTCATTTCATTTCATTTTATTGTTTCTGCATGATACAAATAATCAACTACGATCACTTTCAGAAAGTGCATGGTTCATCATAATTCATGGCTGATTTTGCATATGAAGGGCAAGCAAATCATTGTGACAGAGAATACAAGAAAAAAAAAATCAAGGTACCATACAGGAGGATCCCCAGTAAGCCGGGCTTAATATTGGGGAATCATTGGATGCACAAAGAAATAAATAAACAGTTTTAACCAACTATCGACTTACTTAACTACAACAAAAACACACCGTGTCTGGGAAAGCATTGCGGGTTGATCGATTTGCGGGGAAAATTTTTTGCTACCCGGACCTCCCAGCAGTTGGCCCGCACCTGACAGTGCATAGCGCCTATCTCGTCCGCAGTTGCACGGAGGTGCGCAAACAAGTCCGATTTACCCGCAGCCAAGTTTTCAGCATGACCAAAACTTTTCCGGGTGAGTCGCGGGAATTGCCACGCAGAACACCAGTAGGAGGCCCGTAGCAACCGCAAGTCACAGGCAGTTTACCCGCTTAAAGTACGTAAGTTGCCCTGGATCTATTATATATGCTTTTGCGCCGGAAGCGCGTGTCATCTGCATGACTTTCTGTGGGACAATTGCCATACCAAATTCCTTCAGAGGAATTCCTTCACCGAGTTGTCAGCCCTCACTCGCCACCCATGCGCCTACACGCAGGTCAAAGGGAATTGACGTAAGTAGGACGTAAGTAGCACGGGTCCAGCAGGTAATACGCACGCGAAACTCGCCCAAATCCTTATCCGCCTGCAAAAAAATTGTCCTGCGTGCTCGAAAATCCCCACACGCATCCAGCCCGCGTATCTTACCCGGAAAGATGTGACAGGGCCAAAACTTGGCTACGGGTAAAGAGGACTTGCTTGCGCAATTCCGGGTAAATACGGGTGAGATACGTGCTAGGTACTACCATGTGCGGGTCATCTGCGGGGACCTCCAGGTAGCAAAAATTGTTCTTCGCAACTCGCACGCAAGGCTTGCTCGGAAAGGTGTGACACGGCCTTGAGCATGTAGGCAACCCTACAGGTTGCACCATGGAGCTACTAACACGTAGCTCCATGGTTGCACACAGAACTGGAATATTATCAGAATGAAGAGGAGACATATCCGGTGTCTGGTAGAAAGAGCATTTGGCAGGATCAAACAAATAGGGTTTATATCGCAGGTTTGCATTGTTCTGTAAATCAGCCAATTACATCATATGACATCATAGTATAAAAAGTTGAGTTAAATAACAACCTTGTTATCTTGTAAAGTAGAACTTTAACCACGATTTGAATTAACAAAAATAAAATGAATGCCGGTATTTTCATTCGTCTCTGTGTTCTATCATTTTCATTTGCTATGAATACATACATCTGTAAACCAAATCAGAAGACATAATCAAACAGTCATATTTTGTTTTGTAATCATAATATGCTTTGTATCAAGATGCATTATGCACTGGCTGCTGAGGTATAGAAATATTTCTGCGATTTTACATTTCAAATTTGATTTGATCGGTGTTAATTATTAATTAACACATTTTTTTTTTTTTTGAACAAAGAACTGGAAACTGATAAGCGTGTGACATAAAATGACATCTCTGAAAACTGGCTTCGGAAATGTGTTCATCTGTATAAATTTGCAGTATGACATAAAATATGACATAAAATGTGTGACATAAAATGACATCTCTGAAAACTGGCTTGGGAAATGTGTTCATCCGTATAAATTTGCAGTATAGATATTTTATTAAAGCTGGTTTTGTTGTGTAGGGTAGGTTATATGAACAGGTTTTGTACATGTCAAACCAAATTATAAGAGCCAAAACGTTCTATCAGCTTTTTTTTTTTTTTCTTTTTCTTTTTCTTTTTTCCTTTCTCTTTCACCCAGTATACATACCTCTGTGATCTAATCTTAATCATTTTCTTTTTTATTTAGCTGGGAAATATCATTTGTCACTACTAACAGTAGTATACATTGTATGATGGATGACATTCTGTATCGATAAGCCGAATGGTTGATGTTACAGGCGACAACCTCTCATGGAGGTCTGCCTGGTGAGCAGGGAAAAATAAGAGGTTAAATGAGATTTTGCCTGAGAATTTTGTGAGATCTCAGTATGTTTTATTTAACGGGACATTTTGGATATTATACCGTTTTACTCAAAGGGATTTTTTCTTTCTTTTTATATAAAATTATGCATGAATGCCACAAGATTGGATACACGTGCAGTAGGTCTACATAAAGTGAATAGGGAGTGGTGGAAAGAGCATGGCAAAGGGTTAGTGTATTTCAACTGTCGGGACAATTTCATTGTTGGGATATGCTATTAAAGTATACATGTATAATGATTAAAGGTGGGGTTTAAGGTAGGAGTTTTGGATAGCAAGGTATATAGGAAGGGTTTTGGGCCAGAAGGAAAAGATTTCGGGAATGTTAATATTATGCAGGTACTGGTGAAATATTCTGGGCATAAGGGTACAAGCAGTGAACTGCATCTGTTTGAATCAATGTCTACAAGACATAAGAATGTTGATTTCAGTGGGATGGAATTGATGAAGTTCTGTGAGGAGCTCTTTTATCCAACCAGTTGGTTTGGATAATGAGATGAGAAGCTTCTTCATGCAACCAGCCGAATAGATAATGAGGAGCTTTTTCATGCAACCAGCCCAATAGACAATGAAATGTTTCTCTGAATATGTTTGAACAGCATATACTGATGTTTACATGACGCAAGAATGTCACATTTAGTGTGATGGAATTGGTGAAGTTCTGTGAGGAGCTTCTCCATGCAGCCTGTTTATTAGATAACGAGATGTTTCTTTGAATACATTATGTCAAACTTTGCTTGAGCGCCACAAGCTTTGATACAGACAATATGTATAGTGTATAGGGAGTGGCACAGTGCTTAGGCTGAAGTTTTGAGTGCTTCGGTCCATAGGACGACTTTTTGTCGTCGTTTTTTCCCCCTCTCTCTCTTCGTCTTAAAAGACCATAAAGATGTGCACAGGGATTTAAAGTGGGGGCCTAACTGTACTTTGATTATTTAATAATACGGTAATTTGGATGTTTTGGATGTTTGTGTGCCAGAAGGAAAAGACTTTTTTATATTGTGGATTATGCTGCATTTTGGTATTCGGTGATTATGAAGCTTTTTTATTCATTCTTCTAAAGCATTACAGCTGAAAGCAGATATGAGGTGTTTGTAGAGAGATAAAGATGAAAAAAAAAATAAGGAACAGGCAGTTGAAAGGGTGTGATATATAAATTGTTACTTATGAAAGCTGGTTGGGAAACATCCTGTACACTGGTAGTACCAACATCCACCTGATGCTGAGGTTGTTAAAAAA